>NW_021319774.1:0-9539 GCF_001605985.2 Dendrobium catenatum | reverse complement strand
CCTCTCTTTCAATTCTATTCATATATGAATGGCTTTCCCCTACTTTTGCATAGGTGGCATCCCTTATCCAACTGCAAGGCCCCTCCCTTTATAGAGACCATATTAGGTGATCACCTTCCTTTGAGAGATCCTGTGATCAAGGGAGATCCTATTACTCTGAATGATGGTGAGCTGGGGCTAAACATGGGAACTAAGGTGGATGATGTTGTGTTCACCATTACGGGTGATACCCTAATAATTATCTAAATAATTTTCACTTTCCAACTGATGTGGTAACAATAATTCCTAAAATATCTGATCGGGCTGGTCTTCCTCCTCCTGGATACCTAACCATTTATGAGACTAGTTTATAAGTAGGGTTGCACTTTCCACCACCTACTGAGATGATAGATATTTCTATATAGTGTGGGATGTGCTTTCCAATTTTTATATAGAGCCATATCGGTGATGATGGGGATGATTGTGCTCTTCAGAAATTGAGGAGACATTCTGTCACCTAAACATCTTTCATGGGTACGAAGATTAACTTATGATACGCAGTGGTGCATAAATTTGAGATCTAAGTGGTTGGTCATGCATATATAAGATCCATCGAAGAGTTGGGTGAGCACATTTTTCTTTATGAGAAATAATTGGGGCCTGATAGGTAAGTGGGTAAAGATGAAGGATCTGCTAGCCCCTTTATACGTCAAAGAAAAAGTTATACTGAGGAAGCTCAAGGTTCCCAACATCTAATATCTTATATATGAGATTCATTATTTGAATAAATATATAGAAAAAAGCTTCTTGTTTAGAGTTGGGCTATCATTTCATGCTGCGATGTTTGATGCAATAATGCTAAAGATGTCCTCTAAGGTTCCTGAGCCCCCTACCCCAGCTCCAAAAGTTTCTCTACTGAAGAAGAAGAAATTAGAGGGCATCATAATGAGCTCTATCAAGGTTCACCCCAACTCGTCCCCTGCCAAGTTGCATATTCCAGAGAATATCTTAAATCACTAGTGTATCAGACAACATCGAGTCGATGACTTGATGAGTATAAATTTCACTTTCATTTCCTTTATTTTATGGGTCTATTCAAAGTGTATTTTGCCAATATCATCTTATTTTTTTGTTCTTATAGCGAATGGATCTTAAGTCCAAGCTTACTTAGACCTTGGATGAATGGAACAAAGAATTTTTTATGGTTAAATATCTCTCAGGAGAGTACAAGTGAAAGTATGACTATAAAGTCAAAGTGGTGAAGGTGGTGGAGGAGGAGTTGCGAGTACAGGACTAAGCTGTCTATTTCTCTCAGAACTCAAAAGATAGATCGAATCCAAATAAACCTAGTGGAGGCACAAGTAATAATCACCTAGCTTTTGAAAGATCAAAAGGTCTCTTTAAAGAAGATAGCGGTGCATGAAGCTGAGAATAAGAGGCCTCAGACTCTTATAATTGAGAAGGAGGTCGCTTTTTCTGGCTTAGAGTATTTGAGAGAAATTGAATATTTTAAGAAGTCTATAGCTTTTAATACCATCATCCAGAATGACATTCAGGAGGCTTGTGATTAAATTTAAGATTTAGAAGTGAAGTGCTTTAGAGTAGCAGTGCATTAATGAGGGATTAAGCCGGGGCTTCTTAAAGGAAGTTTGCCTGGTATTATGGAAGACTAGAGTGGAAGTTGAAGGCTTAACACCCAACCAGGCTTCTAATGACTCTTCTATAGATTTTGATGGAGAAGAAATAGAGAGTGAGCTATAGAAGGCCTTTACGCTTAAGGAGGATAATGTGATCCTAGAGATCGAGTAGTTTTTATTTTCAATTAGTTATATCACCTTATCTTTCTTAGTGATTGTTATGTATTAGGCATTACATTCATATGTGTAATTTTCTATGAATTAGTGAAGAGTTGTTAATACTTTTATTTGAATATTTTAGTACTCCTATTCAGCTCAAGTGAATTATATTTATGCTCATTTAGGGCACTCAACTTATCCAAGGTTGTTTTTTACAGCATTGAATAATCCATTCTAACCTATGTGGGAGGAAGTTAGATTAGATCTCCTTGGGACCAAACATCTAGTGATTGAGATTCATACATCTTGATGTTGACCTCTTTTTGAATGAGGTCACTAGGGACCCACCTAGACTCCAGATCAATCCTGACCCTACTTCAATCTAGACTCCAGATCCTAGGACCTACCTTGACCCTAGGATTCTTCCAGATCAATCTAAAACCTAGGATTCTCTTAGATCTAAACTTTAGGATCTATTCTAGATCCTAGGATCCTTCTAGAATCTAGACCTTAGGATCTATTCTAGGTCCTAGGATTTTTCCCAAACTCTAAAGAAAGTTCGTTAGGGATGTTAGGTCCTATGAACTAGTCCCGAGGCTAACCAAGAGGGGGATGGTGAATTGGTATTTTTAAAAAATTCTTTAAAACCAAAAGAACGATTATCACAAACCAAAATCACCACGAAAAAATAAGTGCGAAAAATTAAAGTGCGGAAGCAATAAAAAAGAACACAAGGGTTTATAGTGGTTCGGTCAACTTGACCTACGTCCACTCCCCAGAGGCGCCCTCTGAGTACTGCACTACCAACGTAACTCTCCATTAGCCCCCACAACTAGGCGGAGAAGCCCTTATAAAAACACCTCCTTTTTGCCACACCCACCAAGGCAGAGAACCAAACTCATTTTTCTTCCTCCTGAAGCAGGAAGAGAACCACCATCACTTGCTAAAACTTACCTCTCCCAACCCTTCTAAGGATAAGAGACTCTAGGGAAGAAGAAGTTGAACAATACTTACAGCAACCCTTGTGGCTCACAAGATCCTCTCTCTCTCTCTCCCTCTCTCTCTCTCTCCTTTAGGTTTTTTCAGGTCAAGATAGCAGCCAAGGATGTTCAAAAATGTTGAACAAGATCTCTTAAATAGAAGAGCTTCAAAGGAGCTCATTAATTGCAAGTTGTCAACTTTATCGTCTAGGATAATATGTATATCGTCCTGGCCGATAAGTACAAATCTCATAAGATCGGCCAGAGCATCGCCCTAAATGTAAACTGGATGATTGAAAATTTGCTTGATCATCTCGGACGATATCACGATCATCCCAACTGATCAATTCAATTCAGAGGAAAATCTTCCAAAGCATCGCCCTGAATTTTTGCTGGCCGATATTTATCGTCCAGAAGCTGCTAAGGGTTTTTGAATAGATCGTCTTGGCCAATCCTGCGATTGTCCAAGATGATGTGATCGTATCAATCATCCTTAATTACTTCCTTGATTCCTGGATCAATTTAGGCAAAATTGTGTGATATCGTCCAGGCCGATCGCCTGATCATCCTGGATGATTTCCAAAAATACATAATACCTCAATTGATCATGGCGGCAATTTCTTTTTGTATTGAGCATATCTTCCTGGCCGATACAGGTATCGTCTAGGCCGATCAGTTAATTACGGCTGCCTTAACTAAGAAATTATGATTAGATCTTCTATTTTGAGCTCGATCATCCAGGATAATATAAATATCATCCGGGAAAAAGAAAATTATAGACTGACTCAATCCTAATCTACCCAGTCTTGAGATGATTTCGATTTTTGTCTGATCTTTGAATCCTGAAAAGTCAGTATTAAAAGGCAGTCGTAGTGAAACAAGATTTATTTGTTATCATCAAAATCATAATCCAAAAAATATGTTTGTAACAATCTCCCCATTTTTTATGATGGCAAACATATCGATAATCAAATTTAAAATAGTAATGCAAAACTAAACAAGCTTTCAAAAAGGACAAGTACAAACATACTACAAGAACAAGCACAAACATATTACTCCCCCTTTTGACATCTCAAAAAGGAAAAAGAAACTAAAAACACAAATTAAAGCAACATAATACAGAAAAAGAAAGTAATCTATAGAAAATAGAAACTAAAACTACATAAACGAGGGATCCTGATCATCAGATGGAGGTGGAGGTGGTGGAGCCTGCTGAAAGTAGCTAGCTAGCGTAGTAAATTGAGCATAGAACCAGGCTATGTCCTGGTCATGTTGATGCTGCTGGTGAGTAATGTAGCTGCTAAGATGGGCTAAGTCCTCCGTGCGGTGCTGCTCATAGCTGACAATATCCTCAGAATATTGCTGCTCCTATGCAGCAACATAAGCATCAAAACAGGTCTCCCAATGATCAAATCTCTCCACTAACTGGTCAAACTGTGAGTGCTGGCGAAGAGGAGCAGGATCAAGAATGGGAGCGGGATCCTCCTCTTCCTCGTCCCCCTGAGGTTCCCCATCCCCTGGGTGAAGACGAGTACTGTGAAGGATATTGAAAGAGCTGTTTGAGTAGCGAGGAGGCTGAAGGTTGTGACGAGCAGGATATTAAATATTGTATTTGGTTTCAAGAATATAGGCTATGAGATGTCCTAGACTAAGGTTGGGTTTCCTCCTATGGCCTGGATCGTGAAAAGTTGTTAAATGATCAATGTATCAAAAAATCAAGTCAGTAGCATTAAACCCTCTCCGGGCCATGATGAAAAAAGTAGTCAGAGAAAGCAGAGGAGTGATTTACAGTTCCAACTGGTCCAAAAAGATCCATGTGTAAGATTTCTAAAGGTTTACTAGTCCTAAGATCTTTATTGGACTGAAAAGAGGACTTTACTTGCTTGCCTAATTGACATGCATCACAAAGGTGATCCTTATTAAAGTCTAGTTTAGGTATACCTCTCACTAAATTCTTTTGGGAAATCTTTCTAAGGTTTTTCATGCTAGAATAACAAAGTCTCTTATGCCAAAGCCATGACTCATCAGAAACAATTTTTAAACAAAAGGCAGTAGAAGTATGAATGCAATTTAAATCTAGCATATAAACATTGGTTACCCTTTTTCCATTCAACTCATCTTTACCATTTATGCTTAATATGCAGCTAGTAGGAAAATATTTTACACTATAGCCCTTATCACATAGATGATTTATACTTAGTAAATTATGCTTAAATTCTTCAACAAACAACACATTTTCAATAAAAAAGTTTTTCAAGTTTGCAATCATACATGATCCAACCACCTTCTTTGTGGTGTTATCTCCAAGTGTCACCTTGCCTCCACTCCTGGCTTCCAGCGTTATGAATTGAGCTGTATTTCCAGTCATATGCTTTGAATATCTGCTGTCCAGGTACCTTATGCTCCCACGAGGTCTTGTGTGAGAGCGACCCTGCAAAATTATCAAATGTTAGACCTCGAAACTAAAACAAGTTTGGGTTCACCTTTTAGCAATTTATAATCTGATGCATGTATGATATGTCTAAGTTTATGCATCTTAGGTCTCCACACCAAATAAGATTTCATCTTCAAAGTACAGGTGTGTACTATATGTCCAACTAATCCATAATTATTACATTTAACATTAGGAAAAGTATTGCTAAGTCTTCTACCATTTGTTTGTCTTCTAAGGGATTCTATATATTTAGGATTAAATTTAGGATTTATAAAATCTTCAAGTTTGGGGGGTATCCTATTATCCTCAAGAGCTTTTATTGTAAACTTATAAAATGAATTCATGTCTTCCAAGATTCGATTTGTATAATTGATTCGATATGTTTTGCTCTCTGATTCATCCTTAAATTTTTTAAATTCTTTTTCAAGATCAGCATAGGATGATTTTAGAATCTCATGATTTTTATTCAGATCATCATATTCATCAAGTAATTTCATGTGGTTGTCATCTATTAAAGCATGATCTTTCCTAAGGATTTCATGTTCTTTTTTAAGCTCTTCCAATTCTAAACTTACACTAGCATGCATCTTTTTCATTTTCCTATATACATCATGCATGTATTCAAAAACTTCAAACAATTCATCATAACTTAAGTCACATATCTCTTCTTGATCTGATTGATCAAGACTATCTGCCATCAAGCAAAGATTGGTGACTTCTTCTTCCTTTTCAGTCTCTGATGAATCTGAAGCTGAGTCTGCCCAAAAAGCTCTTTGAAATTTCTTCTTGCCCTTCTTTACAGTTGGTTTCTCCTCTACCTTTTCCTTGCTAGGAGTGGCTTTGAGTTTTGGGCAATCAGTCTTAATATGACCTGGTTTCCTGCATTCATAAAAAATCACTTCATTAGAAACCTTGCCATTTCTGTTAAACTTACCTCTATTCCAATGTGGCGTCTCTTCTGCTTCCTCTTCAGAAAACTTCTGAATTGTCTAGTCATTAATGCAATATCGTCTTCATCCTCAAGTTGTGAGTGTTCACTCTCAGACTCTTCCACTTTTAGTGCTATATTCTTCTCCTTTCGTGGTTCACCTGCATAAATATTTCTTTGACTAACCCCTTGCTCGTAAGCAATGAGTGAACCAAGAAGATTGTCAATAGAATAAATGTTTAGATCTTTAGACTCTGTAATTGCAGTAATTTTAGCATCATAAGCAGTAGGTAAATAATGAAGAATCTTATTAACCATTTCAGCATTCGTTAGTTCCCTACCAAGTGCATGCAAAGAGGTGATAATTTATGTGAATCTTGTGTACATATCAGAAATGGATTCATTTAGTTTCATGCGAAATAATTCATAGTCATGTAATAAGATATTAAGTCTTGATTGCTTAACCTCATTAGTCCCCTCATAAGTTATACAAAGTCTATCCCATATGTCCTTTCCACATTTGTAAGTGGAAACCTGTATGTAGTCTTCTGATTTTAAAGCACAAAAGAAATTATTTATGCATTTAGCATTTAGTTGTGCTAAGTCACGTTCTTCTATAGTCCAATTTGCAAAAGATGTTTCTACCCTAACTCCATCAACTAATCTAATTGGTTTTGTATAACCTTCTTGGACTAAGATCCACAATCGATAATCAAGTGACTGTAAGAAAGTAGGCATGCGTGTTTTCCAAAAATCAAAAGGTATATTGTCAAACAGTGGAGGTCTAGTAATAGAGTAACCCTGAGGTGTATTTTGATTTCCCAATGTAGCCATCTACGTTAATCAAAAAGTAGTTTAAACTTATGATTTTAAAATGATGCTTTGATACCACTTGTTGAGTCTAGTAAATAGGTTGTTAGACCTAAGTTAATGTCCCCAAGCTACCAAGAGGGGGGGGGGGGGGAATTAGTATTTAAAATTTTTTACTCTTTTGATAAGTTTAACCGAAATTAAAATTTAATGAATTTTTATAAAAAATATTTTCAACCACAATTTTAAAATACTAAATTAAATGTGGAAAATAAAAAGTAGTAAAATAAAAGGATACACGATTTATAGTGGTTCGGTCTAAACCAGACCTACATCCACTCCCAGAGGCACCATCTGAGTATTGCACTAATGCCAATAGTGTCTCTCCTTTTGCACCCACAGTAAGGCGGAGAAGCCTTTACAACCACTCTTTTCACTACTACCCGGTGCGGTAGAGAACAATCATCCTTTTACACATTCCCTTGTGTTGGCAAAGAGTAGTCGTCCTTTTACACTTACCCTAGAGTTGGAAGAGAACCGTCATCTTTTTACACTTTCACTAGTGTAGGCAGAGAACCATCGTCCTTTTACACTTTCCCTAGTATTAGTAGAGAACCGTTGTACTTTTACACTTTTCCTAGTGTTGGCAGAGAACCTTTCGTCTTTTCACACTCTCCTAGTATGGGAAGAGAACCCTTCATCTTTTTACACTCTCCTATTGTGGGCAGAGAACCCGATCTCTTTGACAGATCTTCACACAAGAAATCTAGAAGGAAGAAAGAAAAAAGTGAAGTAATCCCAAATAACAAGTAGAGATTTACCTTTGAACACAAAGTGAAGCTCTCACGCTCCAGTGGCAGGAATCCTCCTTTAAATGTTCACTCACACTCTCTTCTTGACTTTTCTTTCAATAGGCACGAAGATCAATTGGCAAAAAGATTTGGTGGCAGTATAATTTGAAAGATATATACAAAAGACAAGAAAAACTGCCCAAAAAATTGTAAGTTTTCAATTCTGTACGCAGTGGATCGTCCCGTATGATCGTGGATCATCCTGGACAATTTTACTTAAAGTGTCGGAAATGATCCTAATGTATATTGGTACGAGCTATGTTCGTACACGCTCATCGTCCCGTACGAACTATGTTCGTCCAGTATGAAACGGTTATTACATAAGTCGGTTCCCAAATATCTACAGGATGTAACCAACTGACGTAGGTCGGTTCAGTTCGTCCTAGGACGAACAGGTTTCGTCCTGGGATGATTTTATACAGAGCATTTCGTCCAAGGATGAAAATTAATTTCGTCCTATATGATCTCATACGGAGAGCTTCGTCCAGGGACGAAAATTAAATTCGTCCTGTACGATCTCATACAAAGAGCTTTGTCCAGGGATGAAAATTAAATTCGTCTTGTACGATCTCATTTAGAGAGTTTCGTCTCAGTACGAGCCTTATTTTTTGTCTGGACGAACAATGCAAGAGCGAATCCCGAGAAGTTTGTCCTGGGACGAATATTAAATTCATCTTGGACGATTAGGACTTAGAAAATTTTCTTCTCGCATTTTCAATCCATTGCTCTTCTAAGGGGTTAATTGACATGATCGTCCCGTACGAACCAGGTTCGTCCCGTACGATCAGTTCACAAAAATTGTCCCCTAAGAGTATGTGTTATGATTTTTCACTCAATTACAATCACTTCCTTACATTTAAAAACTTATGATTTACAAATGAATAGTTTGAAGTCTTTATCGGTTGGAGTTGAATTTCCTGAAATGTTAGTACACACTAGAGCAAAAATAAAACTTCCAAAAAGTATTAGGAGATATATAAAAATAATAATATTTGAAATCATCAAAATAATACAAGTTGCAAGAATGTAAAACATGCAAATAACAACTCTCTCTACAGGAAAGTCGGTCATCACTTCGTAGTCTGTTGATGGTTTGGCAGAACTTTGGCATCAGGCTATGTTCTGATAGAATTTTTGTGTCGGATAGTGGTCTAATGGAACTCCAACATCGAGTAGCGGTCTGACATAACTATGGGATTCAGGTGGTAGTCCATCAAAACTATGAGCATCAGGTGATGGTCCGATAGAACTTTGAGCTTTAGGTGGTGGTCTGGAAGAACTCGAAGTGTCAGGTGGTGATTCGACAAAACTTCATGCATTTGGTGATGATCCGACAAAACTCCAAGCATCAGGTGGTATTTCTGCGGAACTCCGGGCATCAGGTGGTCATTTCGTGAAGCTTAGGGTGTCAGGTGGTGGTCCTGCTGAACTCTAGGCTTTAGATGGTGGTCTGGTGGAGTTCAAGGTGTCAGGTGGTGGTCTGACAGAACTCCGGCGGTGATCGAGGAGGCGAGGAGACGAGCAGGCAAGAGTGATCTTCATTCTCTCTCTTTTCTCCTTACGCTTAGGGTCCCATTTCAAAAGGAAGGAGAGGACTATTTATAGATTTCCTAGAGTAGCATAGCCCATAAATAGGTGGATGATCAAGGGTAAATGGGGAGTTGTTTGGATGGACAGCTGATGTTGAATCCCTTGATCGTGGACCATTCGCTAGACATTTGAAGGTCTTAATGATGTAAGAATTCCATGATCTTTACCTTG
>NW_021319773.1:11379-14852 GCF_001605985.2 Dendrobium catenatum | reverse complement strand
GAGACAAGAAAAACCGTCAAAAACTGCAAAATATTCAAGTTAACACGAATTGGATCGTCCCGTACGATCGTGGATCGACGGGAATTGGTATTTTAAAAAATTATCCCTCTTGAGAATGTTGAACTGAAAACAAACTTTAATTAAATTTTAGAAATAATTTTTTAACCATAATTTTTAGAACTAAATAAAATACGGAAAATAAAAGCAGTAAAAATAAAAGACACAAAATTTATAGTGGTTCGGTCTAAACCACACCTACATCCACTCCCCGGAGGTACCCTCCGAGTATTGCACTAATACCAATAGTGTCTCTCCTTTTCCGTCCTTTCACACTCTCCTGCTGTGGGAAGAGAACCCTTTGACCTTTCACACTCTCCTAGTGTGGGCAGAGAACCCGCGGCTATTCACACTCTCCAAGTGTTGGCAGAGAACCAGATATTCTCACAAGAATTCTAGAAGGAAGAAAGAAAAGAGTGAAGTAATCCCAAATCACAAGTAGAGATTCTTACCTTTGAACACCAAAGGAAGCCTTCACGCTCCAGTGGTAGGAATCCTCCTTTGAATGCTCTCTCACACTCTCCTTGACTCTTCTTTCAATAGACACGAAGATCAAATGGCAAAAAGATTAGGTGGCAGTAAAAATTGGACCTTATATAGGAGAGACAAGAAAAATCGTCCAAAACTGCAAAATATTCAAGTTAACACGAAATGGATCGTCCCGTACGATCGTGGATCGTCCTGGACGATTTTACTTAAAGTGCCAGAAATGATCCTTATGTATATTGGTACGAACTATGTTCGTACACGATCATCGTCCCGTACGAACTAGGTTTGTCCGATACGATAAGTTATACCATAGGTCGGTTCCCAAATAACTGCATGGACGTAACCAACTTTAGTAAGTCGGTTCACATCGTCCTGGGACGAACATGACTTCGTTCGGATGAAATTTTTACAGAGAGCAACTCGTCCTGGCACGATAATGAACTTCCTCTGAACAAAATTTTAACAGAGAAGAATTCATCCTGGGACGATTTGAATTTCGTCTGGACGAAATTTCTACAGAGCCTAACTCGTCCTAGGATGAAATAAATTTCGTCCTGGACGATCAGAACTTTGAAAATTTCCTCTAAATCCTGTTTGTTCCATTGCTCCTACGAGGAGATAACTGACTTGATAGTCCTGTAAGAACTAGGTTCATCCCGTACGATCAGTACAAATTTTATAAGATATCCTTAAGTATGTGTGTGTGTGTGTTTTTATTCACTCAATTACAATCACTCCCTCTCAATTCAAAGAACAATTTAAAGCTTCAATTTGCAAAGGATTTTATGCTGAATTTGATTTGAAGTCTTCATAGTTTGGAGTTCAATTTTCCTGAAATGTTAGTACACACAAGAGCAAAAATAAATCTTCCAAAAAGTGTTAGGAGATAATTACACATAAAACAATAATATTTGAAATCATCAAAATTATACAAGTTGCAAGAATGTAACATATGCAAATAGCAACTCTCTTAACAAAATGAACTAAAAATTTTACAAGGTGCTCATTTGGGCCTATAAATGAATCGAGGATTTGATAAATTATTTGCGGCTCGCCTGCTTATAATTCTTTAAAGGTCTTTTATTTAAGTAATCAAATAAATTTGAACAATTTTTAAATACTTTATTGATAAATAAATAAATTTGAACAACTATGATTCAACTCCATTATATTTATGAATAATATAAATTTAAGCTCTATAAAAAAACTCAATATAAAGCTCACGAACAAGCATGATTGAATTTTTATTTTATATATTTTCATGTCAGTTTTAATTTTATTATAATAAATGATTTGTATTATATAAAACATTATTTTTATTGTTTATGTTATACTCTTTCAATAGAAAATTTTTGTTCTTGATTAAAAGATATTTATTTGTATTTGCTTGTGATATATGCCTCAAGAAATGAATTAGACCTAGTCGACCCCTTTAAAAAACTAGAGTCGACCAACCAATTCACATCCATTCCCTCATAGATAAATGGACGAATAAAAAAAATGAGAGGACCACAAAACAACACAAGGGAACGCTAAAGAATGAAAAAAAATCCCAAAAAAGGCACCTGAGAGAGGCGACCAGTGCCGCCGGGAGAACGACTATAGAGGGCGGCTAAACCCTAGATGTGCATCCAGAGTCTATGGATTAGTTGGCCATAATTTCTTAGCAATTGAGTAACGATGACCCGATGATGATAAGCAGGGTTGGCAATTGTTGAGAGAGTTGCAATTTAATTTTTTGATTATTGATATTGTTGTAACATATATATTTTTTATGTTTCTAAATATTATTGTTTTAATTACAATTTATCCTAGCATATTTTGGATGTATTGCTTTGTTATTTGTGTGTATTAATATTTCAGGAAAATCATACTACAAGTTATTGAAGACTTCAAATAAGATCAATTTAGGGTTTATTGTAAATGAAGTTTGTATTCTTCATTTTATTTAGTTTGAGAGAGTGTGATTGTAATTGAGTAACTGTGCACACACACACTGGGGGAGTGTTTAAAATTTATAAAAAAGAATTTTAAACCGATCATATTATACGAAGTCATTTCGTACGGGACGATTTATTTAGTTATTTTCCCCTACGAGCAGTCAAACGAACAGAAGGTAGAAAACTTTTCTAAGTATGGATTGTACTGTATGATATCCCATTCACGTATTCCATCCAGTGTATGAATTGGACGGGTCCCTTTTCGTCTCGACGAATTCAAAATTTTTCTGAACGGTTTGTACCATATGATGTCATCATCGTACGTACGCCGTCCAATGTACTAGTTTGATGGATCCCTTTTCATCCTGACGAATTCAATTTTTTTCTAAACGGTTCATATTGTATGATATCATCATCGTACGTATGTCGTCCAGTATAAGAGTTGGATGGAACACTTTTTATCCCGATGAACTTGAAAATTTTCTTAACTGATCATACTGTACGATGTCTTCATTGTTCGTACGCCATCTAGAGTATGAAAATGTGGGGTCACTCTTCGTCCTGACAAAGACGAAATTTTTTTTTTACTGTTTGTATAGTATAAACTTGGTTTATACTAGACGATCATAATGTATGAATACAGTTCATACATATTCACAAAAGGTTCGTACGCAACAATTTTTGAATTGTTTGTATGTGCGAACATATGATCGTATTGTACGATTGTACACACTCAAAATAGAAAATTTCAGTTTTCTGGACGGTTTTTCGTATCTTTCATATAAAAGGTTCTTTAAAACTGACATGTAACGAGTTCTTCTACGTAATTTGTTGACCTCATTTTTATATGAGGTCACTTTGACCGATCCTGACCCTAAATCAATCTGATCTCCAAATCAATTCAAACTCTAGGATCCTCCTAGAATCCTGACCTTAGGATCCATTCTAGAACCTATGATTCTTCTAGACTTCAGACCTTAAGATCTA
>NW_021319773.1:0-11279 GCF_001605985.2 Dendrobium catenatum | reverse complement strand
AAGAGAAATAGCAAAGAGAATCCAAAAATATCCTTAAAACCAAAATTTCCCATTGACCCTACGACCTGACTGGGCAGGTCAATCGTTGCCCCCTTGGACCCCCGATATATTGTGTAGAGGTATTACCTAATTTTTGTTTAAGAATAATTATCATTATACAAGATGTTGATTATATTTTTAAAATATATTATATATTCAAGTATAAATAATCATTAGTCACTAAAATGATATACATATAAAAAAAAATCTTTACACTTTTACTTATAAGGCCTAACAGCAAAATTAGCCTGTCCACTGATGTGTTGTATGTTTTTGTTTTTTTTTTTGTGTTTTGTGTTTGTGTTTGTGTTTGGTGTTTTTTCATTATTTGATGTTTATGTTTGGTGTTTTGGATTTCGTTGTTTGATGTTTGTGTTTGTGTTTTTGGATATCGTTGTTAGTGTTTAATTTTTTTTTTTTTAAATTAATTTTTTTGTACTCTTCATGAAATCTCCCTACATTCAAATATTCATTCTTTTATGGAGATCTAAGGAGAAATTTAAGGTATAAATATTAACTCAAACAATAAATGTTTTGCCATCATAAAAAATGGAGAAATTGTTGAGATTGTTGCAACTTAGTTTTTTTATTATTCAGATTCTTGCAACATGTATGTTTTTATTATTCTAAATATTATTGTTTTAATTACAGTTTCTCCTAACATATTTTGGATATATTACTTTTGTTATTTTTGTGTACTAATATTTTAAAAAAATCATACTCCAGATTATTGAGTACTTCAAATCAAATTAGATTAGGTTCATTATAAATAGAGTCTATATTTTTCATTTCATTAAATCTGAAAGAGTGTGGTAGTAATTTAGTAACTGTACGCATATACACTAAGGAGTGTTTAAAATTTATAATTTTTTAAAACTGATTGTACTGTATGAATTCATTTCGTACAGGTTGATTTGTTTAGTTATTTTCTCCTATGAGCAGTTAAACGAACTGTAGGAAAAAAAAATATTGTAAGTACTGATCATACTGTACAAAGGAATCTTCATATAGACGATGTCTATGTACAAATTGAATAGGTCCCTTTTCGTCTTGACGAACACCAAATTTTTCTGAACGGATTGTACTGTACGATACCTTTTTCATACAGACGATGTCTAGAGTATGATTGTAATGGGTCCAATTTCATCCCAATGAATGCTAAATGTTTTTGAACAGATCGTACTGTATGATACCTTGTTTGTACAGATGATGTCCAGAATACAAAAATATGGGGAACCTTTTTGTCCCGACAAATCAAGAAAAGTTTCTTACAGTTCGTATAGTATGAACTTGGTTTATACTGGATGATTATCGTGTATGAAAATATTTCGTACAGGTTCATACGCAGTAGTTTTTGAGCTGTTCGTATGTATGAAGTATGATCATATTGTATGGTCGTACATGCTCAAATTGATAATTTTCAATTTTCTGGATGATTTTTTGTGTCTTTCATATAAAAAGTCTATTAAAATTGATGTGAAAGTGTTGTTCTTCATGATTTTTTAAGAGCAAGTGAAAGAGTGTTTATGAGAGAGTGTTTGAGAGAGAGTTCTTACAAGTGGAGAGTGAAGGGATCACAAGGTTTCTCAAAAGTAAGAATCTCTTTTGGTTTTTGGTTACTACTCTTCCTTTCTTTGTTCTAGTTGCTCAAGAGAAGATCTTTGAAGAAGATCTAGTTCTTTGTTGACACTTGGAGGGTGTGAAAGGATATCGGTTCTTTGGTAACACTTGGAGGGTGTGAAAGGAAGACGGTTCTCTGCTGACACTTGGCAGGATGTGAAAAGACGACGGTTCTCTGTCGACACTTGGAGGGTGTGAAAGGATGATGGTTTCTATGTCAACACTTGAAGGTGTAAAAGAATGACGGTTCTCTGCCGCACCAGGGATTGATGGAAGAAATGAATTGTAAAGGCTTCTCGGCCTTGCTGTGGGATAAAATGAGAGTCATTTTGGTTAATAGTGCAGTACTTGAAGATGGAGTCTTCGGGGAGTGGATGTAGGTCTTGTTTGACCAAACACTATAAATTTTGTGTCAATTTAATTTTTTTTTTTTTTTGCATTTAATTTCTAGGATTTTATTGTTGTGATTGAAAAACATATTTCAATAAAAATTTAAGTTGTGTAATTTTGAAATTTGGGTTTCTATAAAAAATTTCAAGAGGATTTTTAAATTTGCTAATTCACCCCCCCCCCCCCTTCTCTTGGTTAGTCCTTGGAACAATTACGTAGGTTTAAACAACCTATCAATACTTTACAAACATGTTTGATGGTTAGTCCCCGATAGTTTGTCTACTGGTATTTTTGGCATTACAATTTCACCAAAAATTCTAGCAGTCCGTCGGGAAGAGCAATTCACGAACAATAAATTTTGGCTTCACAATTCCACTGGATATTCATCGATAAATCTGCTGGAAATATCTTCGGCATAAAACTTCTGCACGAATAATGCTTCCAACTCTTGTTTTATAGTCGATCAATTTTTCATCGGCAATTCGTTGGAAATGCAAATTTTTATTATAGAATTTCACATATTCCATGAGGATTTAAGCAGCCAAAATACGAGTTTTAAATTTTTATTTTATTTTAAATTAAAATAATATAATAATTATTAATAAATAAAATATTAATAATGTATCAATTAATTATTTATTTATTTTAAATTTTTCAAATTTCAAAATGCAAGTTCTGAAACTTACAAAAGTTTAATAGTTATCAATTAATAAATTATAATGCTAGCTTCACATAAGTTATCAATATTTTAAATTTTTATTCATTAATTATATTAGTTTCACATCAAAAAATTTTTATATAAAATTTTCTCGAGTGTCTTTTAAACAAAATCTGAGCCATTTATTTAACTCTTACTACTTTAAATCTTAATCATCAATATATTCATTTTCAATTTAGTTTAGAGTTTAAATAAAAAAAATATGAATAATAATGAATAATAAAAAATTAATTACTTTAAATTTTATTTTAAAAATATCTTACAGAAGTTTAAGAGTTATTGAGAAAAAATGTCAAGTAATAATATAATATAATAATTAATTTAAATTTTTTATCTTCAAAATGTGGGTTTAAATTAATAAAATTTTAATAGTTTTTTTTTGGTAATTTATGAATTATAATTTAGCTTCATATTAATTATCAAGCTTCTGAACTTTGTATTCATTTATTATAATAACTTCACATCAACTATCAAAATTTAAAATTTATATACATTAATTATATTTCAATGCCACTAATAAAAAAAGTGATGTGATTTTTTCCAAATAAAATCATTACCCTTCATTTAACTTTTATTTTTTTTTAAATCTCAATCTTTTAAATTTATTCATTTAAGTCCTAATTATATTTTACAATAAAAAAATCTAGTTATTTAATTTAATAACTATGTGTATTTTATTTATTTAATTTTATTTTTTAAAATATCAATTAATAAAACTTACAGAAAAATAATTTTTATTAAGTAATAATATACTACTATTATGAAAGTGACTTGAGTTTCTTTCAAAATCAAATTGTGATCATTATTTTAATTCTTATTATACTTTAAATCTCTTTTAATTAAACTTATTTATTTTAATTCAAAATACAACTTAAATAAGTTTAAAAGTTCTTAAGGAATAAATGTCAAGTAATAATATATTAATTAATTAATTTTTTTTTAATTTTTGAAATATAAGTTCTAAAATCACAGAAGTTTAATAATTATCAAGAAATAAATATTAATTAATAAATTATCTTCATATCAATTATTCATATTTTTAAATCTGTATTCATTAATTTATTTTATTTAATTCATATAAACTACCAAGAATTAAATATATATATATATATATTATATTATATATATATATATATATATATATATATATATATAGTATATATATATATATGCCCGAGCTTTTTTTAAACAAAATCTAAATATTAATTTAACACTTATTACTTTAAATTTCAACCATTCAAATTGATTTATTTCAATTCAATAACATTTTAAATAAAAAATATAAATAGCATCTAATATTTATTAAATTAATTACTTACAATTTTATTTTCAAATTATAAATATATAAATTTTTAGAAGTTTAATAAATTTTAAAAATTAAATATCAATTAATGAATTATAATTATGGCTTCCTATTAATTATCAATATTTTTATTTTTATAATTCATTATTAATAGCTTCACCTCAATGATAAAAATTTTATTTCTATGCTACTATTATAAAAGTAGTTTGAGTTTTTTCTAAATAAAATACTGACCAATCATTTGGCTCTTATAATTTTAAATTTCAACCATTTAAATTTATCAAATAATTTATTTAAATTTTAAATAAATACTTTAAATTTTAACCATTTAAATTTATTCATTTTAACTTTATTAGATTTTATATATAATAATTACTTCAAATTTTCATTTTAAAAAGTCATTTTTAAACTTGCAATAGTTTGATAGATATTAAAAAAGTAAATATCTATTAATGAATTATAATTCTAGCTTCCTATCAATTATTAATATTTTAATTTTTCTTTAATTATAATAGATTCAAATTAATAATCAAAATTTAAAATATTATATAAATAAATTTTATTTCTATGTTACTGCTATAAAAGTGGTTTTAATTTTCATTAACTAAAATCGTGACCATTAATTTAAATCTTATTTTATTATATATCTATAATTAAATTTATCATTTCAATTAAATTAAATTTTAAATATAAAAATCTAAATAATATTTATTTTATTTTAAATTTAAATTAATTTAATTTTTAAACTTTTTTTACTTTTGGTTATGAAAGTTTGAGCATTTTAATATTATTAAGGAATAAATACAATCAATGAAATATATTATTAGTTAACTAATATTATATTTTTAATAATAATTGATGAAAATTAATTATTTAATATTCCAAGATTTTAAATTTTTTTAAAATTATTAATTTTAATTTTTATCATCTTCAACAAGCCATTCATATTCATTTCTAATAAAAGTAATGATATCAAAGTTAAATTGTTACTATCCAATAAATTCATTTTTTTTTCCTTAGAAGTCTAAATTGTAACCGTCCCATATAAAAAAGTAGTATTTAATTAAATTAGCACTTTTTTAATTATCAAATTTTAATTTAAAATCATCCAACACTTTAAATTTAAATTTCTCCCTTCTAATTTCTAATGAACATCCAATATAATCTTCTCTTCTCCCTATTTATCTTATTCGTCTCTTATTGTATCTCCGTAAATTATCTCTCAATTCTCTTCAAATTTTAAATTAAATTGAGTATGACGCCACTTTTTAAAGCTTGTAGTTAAATTTCTAATATTCAGGAACTTTTGCTCATTCTCTATTGGGACTTCTCATGTAAAATATTATTTTAAATTTATGATTTTAATAAATTTCAAAATCCACTATTATATTTTTATTATTAAAAAATTTGTTTATGTTTTATTTCTGATTTGATTGATATTTGATGAATTTAATTGAGTAATGATTTTAAAGTAATTCAAGCCTAATTTCATGACTCTCAAATTGAAACTAAAAAGTTTGGGATTGTTCTAAATAAAACTTAACTAAATATAATTACTTTCAACAATTTAGAAACAATTTTAGAAGTATAAAATAAATATATAAAATTTACTCCTATTCAGAATTTATTTTTTATTATAAAACTTACTTTTAATTCCTCCATAATCTCAATTTTATTTTGGACATATATTATTTATATTTTAGTGATAAGTAGCCCTTACAATGTTATTACATATTTTATGGATTATAATCTAAGAATTTTCATCCTCTTATGAAATATCAAACTTTATCTGTTTTATAATTTCCTTAATTCTTTTGGATATAATAATTTAAACTAATGTTTGATTGTTAAAACACACATATCAATATATTTTGATAGAGCCCAGTAAAATAACAATTTATAGTTAATTAAACTCCCTCGTAAGGTTGTTATCAACATTTAAACATTAATTCTTATTTTTTTAATTTATATAATATTTTAAATTTATATTTTTGCATATTATTTCAATAACGATATAAGTCTTAATGATGAAAAATTAAATGATTATATTAAAATGTTAGTTATGTGATAAATGGTTTGCTATTTTATAACAATTATATCAACTCTTCATTTATTAATATGTTTAGTATACTTTATTTAAATAAAATTATTATTATTTTTATCTTTGTTTTATCATCAAGGGCATTGAATTATATATCTTTTAATCTTATTAAGAAAAAAAAAACTATTATGATAATTTAGTTAAATTTTTTATTAGGATTAATTTTAAAGCTTTGAATTTTTTTTAGATGGATGCAATTTACATTACTTATATATTACACTCATCTAAATGCACAGCTAAAGGAATTAAATTCCATCATTATCAACTTTGTCTATTTCATTTTTTTTATATTTTTATTAAAATCTTAAAGGCATTTGTTTTTTATTAGGAATATAATTATTGTTATAATTACTTGTAATGATAAATTTATTTATTAGATCTCTTTATAAAAAAAATTTGAATTGATTAAATAATATTTAAAATTTTTTAAAATATTAAATATTTTTTAAAGTTTTATTAACATGCATTTAAACTCAAGTAGTTCTTAAACAGATTTATGATTATGAATTTATACAAGTCAAATGATATTTTATATATTTTATCACAATCTTAGTTCCAAGATATTATTAATTTTATTATATTTTCATTTATTGTTAAGATTCTAGCAATGTGCACAGTGTGCCCATGCATTGAAACTAGGCTTCCCTTATACATAAAATTGTTTATTAAGAAATTCAATTATGTATTTATTAATTATAATAGCTTCACATCAATTATTAAAATTTAAAATATTGTATTAATTTTATTTCTATGTTACTGCTATAAAATATTGACCATTCATTTAACTCTTATTTTATTTAAATCTCTAAAATTAAAGTTAATTAATTTCAATTTAAATAATTTTTAAATAAGAAATCTAAATAGTAATATAATTAATTAATTAATTAATTACTTTAAGTTTCAATTAATTAAATTTTTTAACTTTTTAACTTTTGCTTATGAAAGTTTGAGCATTTTAATAATTAGTAAGGAGTAAATACTAATTAATGAAGTATATTATTAATTAATTAATTAATTATATTATTAATAATTAGTTTATGAAATTTAATTATTGTAATATTCTAAGATTTTAAATTTTTATCAAATTATTAATTTAAATTTTTATCAATTTTAACATTCCATTCATATTCATTTATAATAAAAGTAATGATAGCAAAGATAAATTCAAACTATCCAATAAATTCAATTTTTTCCTTAATAGTCAAAATTGTAACCATCTAATATAAAAAAGTAATGTTTTCTTAAATTAGCACTTTTTTAATTATCAAATTTTAATCTAAAATCAACCTAAACATTAAATTTAAATTTCCCCCTTCTAATTTCTAATGAACATCCAATATAATCACCATTTCTTGTTATTTATCTTATTCTTCTCTCATTGTATCTCTGTAACTTCTCTTTCATTTCTCTTCAAATTTCAATTTACATTGAGTATGTGGTCAGTTCTTAAAACTTGTAGTTAAATTTATAATATTCATGAACTCTCGCTCATTCTATATTGTGACTTCTCATGCAAAATATTATTTTAATTTTATTATTTTAAAAAATTTAAAATTCACTATAATATTTTTATTAATAAATAAATATGTTTAAGTTTTATTCTGACTTTGATTGATATTTGATAAATTTAATTGGCTTAATGATTTTTAAGCAACTCAAGTCTAGTTTGATAGTCTCAAATTGAAATTAAAAAATTTGGGATCGTTCTAAATAAAACTTAACTAGATCTAATTACTTTCAATAATTTAGAAATAGTATTAAAAATATAAAATCAATAAAAAATTTACTCCTATTCATAATTATTTTTTTATTATAATTTACTTTAATTCACCTTAATTTTATTTTTATTTCTGACATATAATATTTATATTTAGTAATAAGTAGCATGAATTATACTCTAGAATTTTCATCCTCTTATGAAACGTCAAAATTTATTTGTTTCATAATTTCCTTAACTCTATTGGATATAATAGTTTTAAATGATGTTTGATAGTTAAAACACACATATCAATATATTTTAATAGAGTCCAACAAAATAACAATTTATGCTTAAACTCCCTCATAAGGTTGTTAGCAACATTTGAAACATTAAAGTCTTAATTTTTTTTATTTATATTATATTTTATATTTATATTTTTGCATATTACTTCAATAACAATATAAGCCTTAATGATGAAAATTTAAATGTTTATATTAAAAACTTATTTATGTGATAGATGGATTGCTATTCTCATCCAAAGCTTGCTATACTTATAACAATTATATCAACTTTTTATTTATTAATGTATTCAATATACTTTATTTAAATAAAATTTTTATTATTTTTATCTTTGTTTTATCATCAAAGGCATTGAATTATATATCTTCTAATCATTATAATTTAGTTAAATTTTTTATTTTGATTAATATAAAATCTTTTGAATTTTTTTTAGATGGATGAAATATACATTATTTATATATTACACTCATCTAAAAGCACATTTAAACGAATTAAATTCTATCATTATCAACTGTCTTATTTTCAAACTTTTATTGGAATTTTATTAAAATGTTAAAGGCATTTTTTTTAGATTATGAATATAATTGTTATTACAATTACTTGTAATGATAAATTTATTTATTAGACCTCTTTATAAAATTTTTTGAATTGATTAAATAATATTTAAAAGTTTATAATATTATTTAATTTTAAAAATTTTATTAACATGCATTTAAACTAGGCTTACGTAAACATAAGACTTTTTTTTTAAATTTTTCATCTAACTTTAATAAGTAAATTTCAAGGATAATGGAAGTTTATATGTCTATATTGATATAAAATTTAATATCATTAATATAGAATGTTCTAAATCAATTTTTATTTTTATTGTTTAATATTTTATTTTTAAAATTTTATTCAAATACGTCATATGCACGTGCATTTATAATAGTTTATAAAAAATTCCATTAAAAATTATAAATACACCCACATTCTTCACATGAAGGGGAAGACTTGAACTTGAATTTGGAGAGCATAGAGATATGGATAACCTTAGAGCCAACTCAACACTAACGATCAGCACCAACATCCATAACTACCCCATCATTTTTGTTCAACCGTCATTGTCTGACAATCATCGACTGATTGACATCATCCAAATATTATAGCTTGTCTATTATAGTTGTTGATTATGTATAGGTTGTTAAACCTAAGCTATTGTCCCAAGGCAAATCAAGAGGGGGGGGAGGGGGTAAATTGATAATTTTAAAATTCTCTTGGATTTTTTAATTAGAAAATCATTTTAAATATTACAACAATTTGATTTTAAATTAAAACTAGCTTTTCAACCACAGTAAAACAAATTGCAGAAAATAAATGTGAAAAATTAAAAGATACAAAGATTTATAGTGGTTCAGTCAAACACAACCTACATCCACTCCCTGAAGACTCCCTCTTCAGGTATTGTACTATTACCAAAGTGACTATCCTTTTGCCCTCATAGCAAGGCGGAGAAGCCTTTAAACAAATTCTCTTCCACCAATCTTCGGTGCGGCAAAGAACTGTCGTCTGTTCACCCTCTCCAAGTGTCGACAGAGTACCATCATCCTTTCACAATCATCAAGTGTTGGCAGAGTACCGTCATCCTTTCACACCCTCTAAGTGTTGATAGAGTACCGTCATCCTTTCACATCCTCCAAGTGTCGGTAGAGTACCGTCATCCTTTCACACCCTCCAAGTATCGGCAGAGTACCATCGTCTTACTTAAAAGATCTTCCCTCGAGCAACTAAAAAGAAGAGTTACAACTAAAAATGCAAAGAGATCATTATATTTGAGGAACCTTGTGAACCCTTCACACTTCTCTTGCAAGAAATCTCTCTCAAACACTCTTTCACTTGCTTTTTTTGATTAAAAAAAATATAGTTTTGAAAATATATTAATTTCCTTTGGAAATATTTTTAATTTTGAATTTTAAAATTGAACACATCATTATGAACAATATATCGTCTCGAAAGACGAGCATATCGTTCTCTAATGGGTTCAACTTTTAGAATTTTGAATTTATTTGGATTATTGTAGTCAAACTCAAAGGAGAACAATATATGATCTCGAAAGATCAAATTAACGTCCAATCAATTGTTTAACTATATTAATTCGGATAAGAGATCGTTAATTTCATAATCAAAATAATGATAATAAAATAATATATCTTCCCGAAGAAAGACGATATTATCTATTACCAATTATTTGAATATGACGATAACAATCACCATTTTTGTTTGAATTCCCAAAGATAATTAATTAAAGGTTTTAAAAACTTAATTTTGAAAATCAGATCTGGGTTTCTAAATCTCCTACGAGCGCAAGCCCTCGTAGTTAATTACATCGTAGGAAATTGAAATTTCCTACGAAAACTCTCGATTAAAATAGCGATATGAATTTTATTTAAGATTTTCAAAGATCGATATCAAAAGAAGAAAAGGGTAGGAATTTCAAGTGGGATTGGTTCAAGTTTGAACAATTATTTCTAGAATCACTTCAGAAACACTCCAGCCTATCCTAAATGTTGGGCTTAAATTTGATTGAAAGTGATTTAATGTTTAAGTGATCAATTTTATTAGAAATTTGGAATTCGATTCCCGGAGGTTGAGGTCTTATAGCCCGAGCTTGCCTCAGAACCTAAGTCTAAATTGGGTACTGAAAAAGTGACCCGAACCTAGCTAGTACAGTGCGAATCTGGTCTTACCCCGGCCTGGATTGGGGAGCTAGCTAAACCACCTAAACGATTTAAAAAACATGTATCAAGTCATTTGATGTTAGAATGGGTAGGGACGTTATTTAAGAAAAGTTTTTGAGAACGGGGCCGACATCTACAACGGATCCTAATTGGCCCCTTTGACTTATGTTGGGTTTGATGCTTATGCTAATGTAATTAAAGATTTAAAGATTTTTAAATTAGTTGCTAGTACGATGCATGATAATCGACTCGATTAAAAATTTGAATTTTAATGAATGCTATGAAATGAAAACTTCCGGCGGCCCCGGGCTTACTTCTTAAAATGTTAGAGTTTCTATGTGATCTTAAAGTTTTTAATTTGATTTAAGTAGAAAAAATTTATTAAGTCCTTA
>NW_021319772.1:287961-294045 GCF_001605985.2 Dendrobium catenatum | reverse complement strand
CTGATAAGGTATTAACATGAGAAGTTTTGGGAATCAAAAATAAAGCAGTGGCTTTAATCCCCTGTGGAATGTAACTTTTAATGAAAAAGGATTGAATAGCTTTGCATAATGAGGGCCCAAGAATGTGCCAACCCGATTTATAAAAAATTTTTGACAGTGACAAAGAATATTATCCTTTCATATTTCAGAGCGTAGTGGATGTTGATTCGAATAAATAATTTGATACATCCTTAAAATTGATAAAATAGTAGAATTGGTAAAAATTTGTAAGTGGTCATATATGCTTGAATAAGAGGTAAAAAACTCATTATTTAATATATAAATATTCACTTATGATTACTTTTTAATAACTTACAAAATTACTTAGCTTAGGATAGTCTTTAGAACCTCATAAGTGGTGGCCCTATTATATGTCTAAGGAGATTTGGAGAGTATTAGTCATTTGTTTCACATAACTCTAGCAATTCAAGCGATCTATGGAAGCACTTATAAAAACATTTATAGAAAGGATTCATCATTGTCTGTAAGTTCTACATCATGGTGTAAGAGAGATTGTAGTTATATAACTTCATGACATTTGCAGGCATTGAGATCTCAAATACTATCTACTAAACTTCATCATAATTCATTGAAAAATATACGAACTCTATGTCATGTATCGTGGTGTGAAATTATTAACATATGCATGTAATGTTAAGAGTGTTATTTTATAAAATTTTGAAGGATTTTTTTTTTTAATTGTGTGTCTATCTAAATTTGAATTTGAGCTCATTGAATGGCATGGCTCTTACGTGAAGAGAAGAGTACTATAGATGAGGTGACCTATACACAAGAGAAAGTGCAATGATTTGGGATCAAAATATTTATATTTAATAAATTTCTCACATTTAAAATTAAAATAAAACAAATAATATAAATAATCAATGATTCAATATAATACTAAAAATATATTAAAATATTCATAATGTATTATAGGGATTCTAAAACACACATGTGAAAATTATCCATAAAAATGCTCAAAAAATTTAGAAGTCTGAGCATATATCAATTATACAAACAATAGTCATATTTTTTATTTCATCCTAGAATAATGTTATACAACAATCCATTAGACTTACAAAACATCCAAAAAACATAAAAAATAACCAAATTACAAAAAAAAAAAAAACATCTACTGCTCAAAACTCTAATTGAACTTCGACGTAATCAACTACTAAGCCTGGCCTTTCCTTCTCTTGAAATTACATATATATTTACTCATTGAACAAACTTCTTACTTAGTAAGCTATCCCAAGTCCTATTAGAGAATTCAAAGTTCACATTTATTTTAATGTAAATATATAAATAATAGGAGATTTCAAATGTAAGTTAGGCACAATTTGCAATACAAGTTAAAACTTTGATAAGTATAAAACATCAACAAAAACTTGACTTGTGCTAGATAACTACATTTTCTCTCAGAAAGATTAAATGATATCATTATTCAACTCTCTAAGTTTGTGTGAAGTATAATTCTTCATGTATCTCTTTTAAAACTTGGTGGATTATATGATATTTGTGGAGCTATGAACATAAGCTTACTTAAGCTGAATCATGCAAATTTTGGTATTCTCTTTAGTAGTTCTTAATATCACTTTTTAAGTTACTTTGTGGTTTAGCATACTAACCCTTAGATTGAAGGCACTATCTTTTCTAAGAATTGGTCTCAGAGCGAGGTTATAAAAAGTATGATGGCTATGAAGTTTGAGACTACGGAAATTAATGGCTTAAATAGTTTTGGTATTTGGAAAACTAAGATGTATGGTGTACTTGTTATATAAGTGCTTTGTAAAAATGCTAAGGGCATAGCAAAATGCCTGAAATTAAACGTGAAGAATATAGCATAGAGATGAATGAGAAGACTCTCTCAATAGTTCATGGAAGAAGAGGTCTTAGAGAAGAAAATTGTGGAAGGTTAACAGCTCAAGGTGGGATCATTGTATAAAATCAAATGCCTCTTCAATAAATTTTATTTGAAGCAGAGACTACTTACTTCACATGCAGAAAGCTATGCTTAATAATTGTAACAATCCAAATTTCCATAAAATGATTTTTTATGAAAAATATAAAAATTCTGAAGTGCAGTGATGCAGCTTTATACTTTGTGAGTGCAGCAAAGCCAGGAAGTGCTTGCGGGTGCAAAGGCAACGGGATAGCACCGTCGCATGTTGAAGTCTCTGTTCTATAGTAATTCTAGGATCAATATGCAGCGTATCAGTGTTGAGGCTTAAGCGTTGTAGTGTTAGATTCTAAACAATATATATATATTAATACCATTACCTCCTCCCCCACCCCTGATTTCATTTGCTTTGTTGGGGAAGAAAGAAAGGAGAAGAAGAACAGAGGGGAGAGGGGAGAGGGAAGAAGAGAGAAATGAGAGAGAAGATTTTTTTGGAGATTTTTTATCCATTGCTCTTGTTAAGAAAATTATTTTGATCATTTTAAGTGACCTCTACTCTGCATGTAATTTCAATGATTTTGAGTTTAGTATAATTCTCTCTCCTAAAATTAATAAAAAATACGAGATATCTTGTTTTAGTGGACTTTTACCGTGTAACCTTTGATAGGTGATAGACAATGTCATTATGAATGTTTTAACTGGATTATATTGAATTTTTACATTGTGTTTTAGCTTATATGATATTTTAATTGAAATGTGTAAAGAAATATTAAGTGTAAAATGATCATGTGCTAATATATTGAATTTGAATATAAGATACATGACATGCATATGATTATTCTTCATTTGGCATGATATGCGTTTTAGGGAAGAATATAAGCATATGGATGAAAATACCGCATAGATTTATATGTATTGATAATTGCATATGATGTACAAATGAAATGTATTATTATGATATACATGATATGAAATGTATGTGCATGCTATCTTACACTGAATGTTGTACTGATGGACTTTTCTTAAAATAAAAAGAGGATTTTAACTTGTATATGATTGACCAAATTATGTTGATGGATAGAAAGTGACGATTTATTATTGATTTAAAGATTAATTAATTAATTGGATAGATGATAATAGATGACAGGTGATGGATTGATTGGATAGATAATAATAAATTGCTGATGACATATGACAGATAAGACTGATGATATATGATAGAAATAATTGGTGATAGTTGATAGATAAGAACAATGACAGATACAATAGATGTCAGATTAGACTAATTACTAATGATTGGTGTGATCGATGATATTGATTAACTGATTGAATGATAAAAGAAATATGATTGATATGTAGCCAGACTAATATAGTATCAATATGAATACATGATATATGACATGTGAGAACCTGAAAAGTAAAATATGTTAACAAAATAAAATTTCTACTTGAATTGTAGCACAGCGGCGTTTTACCTTTAAGCGCCAAGGCTCTGGTGTCTAGAGCATAGTAGCGCTAAAAATGATCGATGTGATGCTGGAGTCTCTATTTTACAACAACTCTGAAGTCAACATGTAACGCTAAGGCATTGGGTCTAAGCGCTATGACATTAGACCAACAATAATTTTTTTTAAAAAATATATTTTATTGTAAATATCCATGCACCATCCCCTCACTCCCTCTTTTCGCATGCTTGGTCGGGAAGGGAAGGACAAGAGAAGGGAGAGAGGAGATAGAAAGGTCTTCAGGTCATTTTTGTCCATCGTTCTTATTACGGATATGATTTTATTCATTGTAAGTAACTATTATTTTACTTATATTTCAATGTTTTTAATTTCTAAGAATTTATCTCTCCTAAATTTATAAAAATATATTATTTTCTAATTTTGTAAGCTTCCATCATGTAACTTTTGATATGTTTTAGATTTGATCATTCTGAATGATTTGATATGATTTTCTTGTATTTTCACTAGTTAAATTAGTGCATAAGAATTTCTCTGTGAAATTTGTGTGAAAATGTGTACTCAAATTAAAGTGAAAAATGATGCATTATGATTGGTAAGATGTACTGAATTGTGCGGCATGTTAAAATGGTTTGACTTAGAAAGAAAAGGATGTATTGTATTAATATTAATCATAAAAAAGAAGGTACTATTTGATATCAGATATATGGAATGATAACCTTATAATGATACAATGATATAATGATTCTAGAGCACCGATTGGGAGTCATATGGAGTTGATGATTGATTGGGAGTCATAAGTGTAAGAGCAAGATACCCTTAAGATACCCTTAGATGAATATCTGATAGAATACTGATTATTTACGATAGAATATAGATTACTGAATGTTCACTCATTATTATTCATGACATTGTAGCTTACATTGTGTTGATATTGTTTACTATTGACATTGTTGATGTTCCTGATAATACTGATCATTATTGTTGATATAGATCATCATTATTGATACATAGGACTGTGATGTGACGTGTTATCAACTGAACAATTAGTACATATATCTGACATAGATATTAATGCATAGATTTCTTCATATAATTTACAACATATTATTTTGCTTGTTCTTGCATTGATTTATGTTATAAAATTTTAATTATTTGTTGGGTTATTCGCTCATTACATAGTTTAAATGATTTCAAGTAAATATTCTGAAGATTAAGGCTATGTATGCATGTATTTATATTTTTTGTTGTCTATATCAATGCAATGAAATTAATAAGCTCTGGTAGATGTTGAAATATAAGCCCCATTTATTTTTTTAGTAAATATAAGCGTGTTTGTTTAATTAATTTTATTAATTAATGTTCAACCTAAAGCTTGCTTATTCATAATTGACGCATTAATAAGCTGCCAAGCTCTAATATTTACTTGTTTATTTTTATAGTTTTCTGTACGTACGTTTGTAGCCTTAATTAATTACCTCTTTTAGTGCTGCTACTTGCCGTCCGTTCAGGTTTTTTATAACTTTTTTTAAATAAATTATTGAATTAGTTTGAATATTAAACTTAAATTGAAATTAATGTTAATACTTAATAGAATAATATTACTAATTAATGAACCACCGAAATTGAAGGAATTTTCTTTTACAAAAACCAAATTTGACTAAAGAAACTAAAGCAATTAATTATTGATTACAAGTAGTTTACAGCCAGCAAGCATTTTGGAATATTAACGTACTTACCCTAAAACCCTAACTTATGAATACCTACAAATAATTTCTCATAATATATATATATATATATATATATAAAAGCTTTATGGGAAATTATGCCAACTTGCGTAGCAAGAATAGGAAGATCCCCATTTTTGTGTTAAGGAGAAGTTTGGTGTGACCTACTATGAGTAGGAGATGGCTTTAGTTGCATGCAATTCTAGTTTTTCAAGATGGAGCCACTTCCAAATGTTGAGCGGGGATGGATTATGCCTCATGAAATGAAAAGGCTACTGACAAGGAGAATCTAGATGAAGCCTTGTTAGCCATGAATGCTGTGGAGTAGTGGTTTGCTGAGCACATTGGAGAATAATAATAATTGATTTTCAGATAACCAGCTGAATTGGGATGCCAACAATTTGAGTATACGCTTTTTTTAGCGTGGCATAGCTTGGCAGAAGGTACCTGGTTAGGAGCTTGTGCAACGCAACTAGGTGTTCTTACCAATCCTAAATTTTCTCATGCAATATCTTATATATGCCTTTTTGACGTGGTGATTAGGCCCAGATTCTCCATAGAATTACCCTATGATGGGGAGACATCGGAAAGCTACTAGAATTCTATCTGGACTAGGACTCAAAATAAATTACAGTGGATGTAAGGCTTGCAAAATTTAACTAATCTTAGTAACAGTTATGTAAATCAAGCACTTAACAATTAAATGCAAGCAAGATTAAAAAAATAAAATTTAAAATAGGGAACAGGATATACAGGTAGCTAAATTGAACTAGCAAGCTCGCCCAAGCATGAGCTGAACCTCAAAAAATTCTAAGAAACCCGCAACTCATGCTCAAATGAAATCTAAAGCTTTGAAATGTGAGAAATAACTCTCCCATTCCCATCATATTTATAAGAAGAGGAAAAGCTTGTGGTTTCTCCAACAATAATTAAATAATAATATTTTAATTTGTAA
>NW_021319772.1:84369-286958 GCF_001605985.2 Dendrobium catenatum | reverse complement strand
CAATACATAAACTATGCGCATGTGGACTAATGATGTAACCACATTCTATATATATATATATATATATATATAAAGAGGGTGAAGTATTTAAAGAGACTAAGACTTTTACGTGGGAAATCTTGAATAGGAGAAAAATCACGGGGCCTAACCCAATTTGAATAAATGCACTGCTATTTGCAATCGATTAAAAATGAGGCCATTCCTTGGGGAAAGACCTTTGCTTGATGTAATAAATATGCATCAAATAACATGCATTACATGATGGGACTTGAAAGAATCACTATTGATATGTTTGTTTGGTCGGCAAAATCATAGTTGGCGGGCGATGAAGGTTTGCAAGACCATTTTCTGGCTACAAAGGTTGGAAGGACCGTAGTCGGCAGTCGACGGAGGTCGGAAGGACCATAATCTTCAACGGAGGTCTAAAGGACTGTAGTCAGCGGGCAACGGAGGTTGGAAAGGCTATAGTCTGCTGACGACGGAGGTTAGAAATATCGTTGTATGATGACGGAGGATAGAAGGACTGTTGACAGGTGGAAGTTAGGCGTTGGGTAGAAATCAGTTGACGAACGAAAGTCTGACAACGGGTATAAGTCCGATGAAAGTTCAATTACGGGCAAAAGTCTGGCAATGGTTGGAAGTCTGGCATTGAGCAGAAGTTCGGCGACAGGCGGAAGTCTGGCATCGGGTAGAAATTCGAAGAAGGGAGGATGTCCGGCGTCAATTAAAAGCCCGACAACGGGAGGAAGTCTGGCATTAGGAAAAAGTGTGGTGTCGGGTAGAAGTCCGACGACGCATATAAGTCAAGCGTCAGGTGGAATATCGGCGTCAAGTAGAAATTTGACGAAAGTCTGACGATGGACATAAGTCCGACGAGTAGAAGTTTGGCCTATGGTAGAAGTTTGATGAAAGTCCAATGATGGACAGAAGTCCAGCATCAGGTAGAAATCCGGCGACGGGTGAAAGTTTGGCGCCGGGTAGAAGTCCGGTGACAAGCAGAAGTCCGGAGAACGGTGGAAGTCCGACGTCAGGTAGAAATTCGGAGACGGGTAAAAATCCGGCTTCGATCGGTGGCGGGGAGGTGGTCGAGAACGAGTCTGGTGGCAAGCGAACTCTTCATTCTCTTCCTTCTCTTCTTGTTTTGGGCCTCCTTTCTCAATGCGATTCGGGTATTTGATTTGAACTCATTTGAGCTCGGATTGAGTAGACTTTGGTGTCGTTGGGTTCTTATTTCCAAGACGTTCAGTTCAACTATAAATTTGCTGAAATCAAAGTTTAGATGGTCTTTGATTTAAGTATTGATGATATATTGTAGATATTATAAATTATTGAAGTTATATCGTATATATTACAAATTAAACATTATATAAGCAGAAATTTGTTTTGATGATGCTGACTTATATATTGTTGACCTCATAAGTAAGCTCTTCTATTATTAATTACTCGTTAGTGATTTGATGATAACAAATTAATAATCTCCGAATGATATCATCTTATAATTAAAGATTTGCTAAGTATATTTAATAAGCTGCTATGATAATGGTGATCGTTCCAGCAGGGTGGGGTTGATTTGAGAATTTGTCGCTTATAGATGAGCTAAATGATAATGCATCATGACGTTTCAAAAATAAAAAAATAAAAAAATAATTCATTATGAGGTTTCAAGAAAGCAAAATAAAAATATCAAGAAATGTTTTATCATCTTATATATTTTATGCATGTTTTATTGTTGTAGGTCAAAGATGATGAACAAGAAAAACTGAAAATAATTTAAGATATCTTTTTTATATTAGCTATAGTACTTTCTGGGAAATTATTTGAATTTTTTTTCTATATTTTTAACTTATTGATATTTATCATTTATACAAATTATAATAATCAGTAATCATACACCATAAATTTATTTCATGGCACAAATGTTTATCAATATTATCATAAAATTTATTTCATCATAATTTTTATAATTTTTTTATTAAATTTATGATTTATATGCTACTCATACTTAATTTTTTTTTAATAATTGTTAATTAGATTATATTTAAGAATTTTAAAGCAGTTTTTTTTTTAATTGAAATTATCATGGTAGCTTTCTAATTACGGATCTTTAATTTTACATAAAAAAAAATTTATATTTGTCAAAGTATATTTACTATATCAGTGTTAAAGATTTAATACATATATTTATACAACAATAATTATCTTAAACTATAATATATGAGCTAAAAAAACAAATATATGAATAGTAGCTTGACAATGATTATTATTATTTTTCATCATAAGCGGCTTTAATTGTGATGCATCATCCATTTTGACTTTGGAGAGCTCGTCTGCTAATCTAATAATGACATTGGGTGTTGTATTTACACCAAATTATATTTATTAAATAATTGTTGTTTACAAATATTCAACCCCCAGTGTATGTGGGCTCCGAAAATTCGTGCCCCAACCTCTTCGCGGACCTCCCTCCCTTTCCTTATTTTTTTTTTTCATTTTGTTTTCGGGTCGTCAAGGAGAGTTTTAACAAGTAGGTTACAGGGTAAATTTTCAAAAGGCATATTGGATTTGAAATAAGACACTACCCAGAAATTTCGCCCTCATTTTGCGAAGACTTTTTTATATGTTCTTGATTTTTTATAGGTGCAAACCCCTATAGTTAATTACCCCTCCCGATACTGAGAAAGAACTTTCGATTAAGGCTAGTTGTCAAACATATGCGAGTGATACGTAGTATATGGTGTATAGTAGTAGCATGTTTGGTATGTGAGAATTTAATATTTAAAATTAAAAATTTGACCATCTTGCACTTAAAGTTGATGGTGAGGAGTGATGATGAGTTTGATTAAGATCCCATGATTTCATCGTCTACTGTCATCATGATCCCTAGTCTACTTAGTCAGAGGAGGTGGTCAACCCAACCTAACATAAGGATCCTTGTCCACAGCCACCAGTGTGGTGTCATTCGGCGATGAAACCATCGGTGTCGTGCCATTTGGTGACGAAATCACCAGATAAAGGACACCTGTCACATCCTTATTATGAAAAGACCGATTGAGAATGAGTCATAGTGATTATTTTGAAAATTTGAATTTTTATGAGCATTATGAGACATCATAAATATTTATGATCCCCTCCGATTGAGATTTTCTGTTAACATGACCATCATAGCAAAAATATTATAATCACTTTAAAAGATTTATATTTTGTTGAAGCTTGAATGTATAAGAAAGTATAGGGTCCTCTCTGGTTGAGATAAATATTTAAAACGGCCATCATCAAGGTTACATTGGTGGTCAAATTTTTGTTGATTAAATATTATCGACTCTATCAATTTATTGACAGAGAATCGAGTTCAAATCTAAATTCCTTTCTTAACCCACACAACATCCTCAAGCGTCACATGTGTACCTACGTTACGCTCGTCGGGGTCCATACAAGTATATATTATTGAATGCATTTATATGGTTTTTATATATATATGCATGATATTATTGGAATGAAGCCCTCTCCATATTGCAAATGCATACGGGAGGATACTTGAGAGTATAATTGTAATGTTAAATGACATACTTGAATGAAACCCTCTACCTCCTACCAATGCATGCAAAAGGTCATTTTAAATTATAATTGAACTATCAAATGACTTACTTGAATGAAACCCTCTACATCCTAACGCTATATGTAGGAGGTCATTTTTACATGCAATTGCAATGTCGGATGACATACTTGAATTAAAATCTCTGCATCCTACAAACATATGTAGGAATTCATTTTGAACAGTGATTGCAATGTCAAGTGTCATGCTAGAATGAAACTCTCTACACATTGCCAATGCATGCATATTATAAAATTCACATCAATGTGTATTTTAATGCATGCGAGGGGGTATTTTTCATTTTTAAATATAGCTGGCTGTATAAGTGACTATTATTGTCAAATGCACAAAATTTTATTTTGGCTTCATTGATGTCTTCTATCCACTTGTATGAATGTTACGGATCTGGTGGTGCGAGGGTATTTTTCACTGATTATTTGATGTTGGATGCCAACGAAAGTACATTTATCACCAACTTTCTTATGCATGTTGGTTATCAAGTTATTGCATTTATTTGCATATTAGTATTACATTCATAAAAGGCTGTTGTATTTACTAAGTGATGATTTTTAATTTAATTGTGTGAATGCCCAAATACTTATTATGCGTTGCATGCATATGTCTACATGGAACATGATTATTTATACATATTAGTTGTCAAGTTATTAAACCATCGTCATTGCTCATAAGAGGGTCGATGCACTTATTCTTCAGCTAATTACTGTTAACTACAAGCCAGTTGATACGATTTGATGTTGATCAAAAGGATACTGTAGTGCTCATTGTGTGTTACATTATACATCAATCATTTTGCCCTTTACTCATGAAGAGTTAATATATATGCTTGATATCGAGTGATCATTGATTGAAGAAATGATCTAATATACATCACATATTATTTATCGCCACCTATAGGTGGACTATTGTAGCATGATGGGTCTCCTACATTTATTTGCAAGTGGTGTATATATTTGTGCCCACAAGGGATTCACCATATATATTTGCGATAAATCCTCTGTTGTTATCCACAAATAGGTCATATCAATTGTCTTTGCTTGCATTCATCTGATGTTGTATCGTTGTTGGTTGTATGAATCCCATAGTATTTGCATGTTGTTGTAGGCTACTAGATGACTTGCATTCATCATTGGCTTCTTATAGAAGTACTAATTAATGAATTACCATATCCATTATCATCATTTATTAGCAAATTGGTGCATTCGCTTATCAGTTAATGACTGTTGCTCGTAGGTGGGTTATTTTCACTATAACTTTTATTTCCTTCATTCTCGTCATGTTGCCTCTTTCATATGTAATTGTGGATGAATCACCGTACTGCTATCCTTTGTATATTCCTATGAACTAACTTCCATATATTCCTTGTGATCAAGAGAAAATGACTACATTGCATTTGCTTCAAGGTCTTTGATCATCACTTAATTGGCAATTTAGTGCATGCTCAATCATTGCTGCTTGCTTAGTTGCATGTACTTGTAGGATATTGTTATTATTAACTGTAGGCTGGTGGAAAAAGATGCCGCAACATTCATTCATGCCCTTATAATATGTTTGTATGGAACTTATTACACTCAAGGCTTGCCATTGTCACTACTTGTAAGTGGATCAGCATATCCATGAATCGGCTAATGTTGAGCATAAGTAAGATGTCACATTCATAACATATTGCTCATTGCTACTTGCAAGTGAGTTTGACATGTTCGCTCATCGTTTGTCTCATACTTGCTGAGTGACTTGAACTATTAATTTGAATCATTGTTTAATACTTGTATTTTTTAATTTTATCATACATTTTAGAATTTAGGGTTCAGTTCAATTCACTGCGCTTCTTAGAAGTCCTATATATATATATATATATATATATATATCACATATAGCTTCTATATAAAATAACTTTAAAAACCGCCGGTAAATCTATACTAACCGCCGGAAAAAACCGCCGATTTTCAGCGTTTTTCCTGTAGTGGCGGTTTACCGTCGGTTTAGGGACCGCCGCCCTTACTGGCGGCTTATATTTGCAAAATCACCGGTGCAGCCGTCGTTAAAATCCGACGGCCAAACCGCCGGTGGTGCCGCCGGTACTACCGGCGGTCCTAAAACCGCCGGTTTAGGGCATTTTTCCTGTAGTGAAGGTGATGATGAGTTTGATGAACAACTGGGTTATGGTTGGTATGTTGGCTAAGAATGAGTATTATAGTATTATGATGGAGAACATGTGTTTCATGGGTCAATTCCTCACGGTTTTTTCTGTTTCTTTTTCTGTTAGAGATCTCATTATCTACTATTCTAAGATTCTTTTTTGGAGAGGTTTTTTCAGGCTCTATTTATCTGTGCTTGGAATCGGATACACCTGCAATCTACTCTCGGTTAGACTTTTCTTGTGCACTTTATTTTTGTTTTTCTGTTTTGCAGGAAGTACATGCTGAACGAGAGAATTTTTCAATTCCGTATTTTGGGTGTTGCTGACGTGCAGACCAGCACTTTATTTTGCCTATATTGTAATCGTAGAAAAAGGATCCACTGGCTCGTAGGATTTATTTTTCTTTTTGATTGTAGCTCGTATAAGCGTAGTGAGCTGGAGGATCCTTCTAAGGACCTTGTAACCGGTTTTTATATTAACGCGTAGGCCCCTTCTGTGGGTTTTAAAAAAAAAATTGTTAAATTTGAATTAAATTTAAAAATTGAATATATTTAAATTTAAAATCACATAAAATATTACTAATGTGTTAATTCAAATTATTATTTTTTTTTACAAAAAATTATGTATTATATGATTTTTATGTGATCTAAATTTTATTTATTACGCCATTAGATTTGACCACAATTCTACTTGTCAAAATCGGTCCAATTGTGAACCTATCCTTCTACCGATTCATTGTCGTCTAGTCCGTTTCACAACCTTAATTGGTTGATAATAATTAAATATAGTTAATAATAATTAATCACAAGTAATACTAATTAATTAACTATAAATGCCTCCTCTTTGAGAGATTCAAGCGCGGATATATCCATGAATGAAGATAGAGATATATATATATATTTTTCATCTCCAAGGAATTAACAATGCCCAGCTCAGGCGACTCACTTAATTTGATCTGTTGGTAAGAACTAAACTGTGAACCAAAAGGTCAATTGATCATTAAATAAAAAATAAAAATCCACAGCTAGATCTCCAACCGTCTTTCCATATCCAGTTACTTTTATTACATTAATTGATACTATTTTTTATCCATCGATACGTACAGCATGGGATGTCGACCGTTTGTCTCTTTGTCCCTGCTAATTCAACGGATGAACTAATTAATGCCTCTAACACCGGCCAATTGGCCTCTCCATATTATTTGCCTTTCAGCGAGAACTCCACATGCATGCGTACAGCTATATTATTTAATTTTGTTTCCAACCGCCACGTCAAAACTCAAAATGCTACCTATTTATGGCGAACTGATTGTTTCAGAAGACTGCAGATCTCCTGCTACATTCATCAGGTACGTAATAATATTCAATTGTTTATTGTTTGATTTTTTTTTTCAGTATTCCTGCTAATTAAACTTAATTATGGCCATGCATGCATGATCATTATATATGTATAAATATTCTTATAGAGGAATTCGTTGAGGGGAAGATGAGGGAGAAGAGCTTGAAGAGTCTTGGTGTGAGGGAGAAGAAGATGTTAGTGGAGAGGCTTCTTCCAAGAGATGTAGATGAGGACAATAACACTTTTCTTCTCAAAATCAAAGACCGTTTTGAACGGTAATGTAAAGTTACTATCAATAAGACTTTTCTTCTCAATATATATCATTATGCATGAGAGGCATGGATGTGAGGAAGCAAACTTCTTACTCTCCTACGTACAAATGTTTTGGATTTGTTGGAAAAAGAAAGGTAGTTTGTTTCCTAAAGCCTTAGAGGGATTCCTAAACCATTTGTTGTGATTAGGAGGTTTAGGAGTGCACACATGCATTGATTTGACTACAAACAAAGGGCTCTTCAATATCTACTTTTCTTGTTGTTTTATGTGGCCACTTCGATTGAAAAATTACATAAATGAACTTACTTAATTTGGAAGAAAAAGAAAAGAATCAGATATATATGGCACACGAACCTTTGAAGATCCATCGTATACCCCTTAGTTTTTTCAATCGAAGTGGCCGCATTTATGCAAGTTCATTTTTCTTTGAATTGTACGATATATATATCATTTTACTGCCGTTTATATAAGAAGATTTGCTAATGAGAACTCACAAAATATTATGAAAGAAGACATGAATTGTATTGTGTTATTGGGAAGATAAATATATATATATAACCTCTAATATTTTATTATTTTCAAAATTGAATGATTTTGACGAGCAGGACGTTTCAGTAAATATATCTCTGGACTACTTGATAAAATTAACATATAATTTCATGGTAATTTTGGGCCATGCATGAACCTCCAAGCAGCTTCTTCTAACATTAATATTATTCACTTTATAATCGACAGAGTTGGAATGGAGTGGCCAACGATTGAGGTGCGGTTTCAGGACATTGTAGTTGAAGCACAAGTTTATGTGGGCAACAGAAGCATTCCTTCTTTCTTCAATTCCTTTCTCAACTCTGCAGAGGTTTATATTAAAGTTCAAGAAAATCATTTTTAATTAGTTCCTTTAAAAGTTATTATTATTGTTTCCTGTTAGAAAATTTTATATTAGTTTAGCAGTTATTTTCTATCTTAATTTTGGGCAAAACTTTAACATGTACAAATAAAAAGTTGTAGGAGGCCAAAGAAAATTTTTACATAAAAAAAATTCAACAACAACAACAACAACATCAAGTCTTTATCCCACTGCGTGGGGTCGGCTACATGAATCCTTTTTCTCCATTGTGTCCTATTAAAAGTCAAATTCTCGTTTAAATCTAATAAAGAAAGGTCATTCCTAATATTTTCTAACCAAGTCTTTTTAGGCCTACCCCTACCTTTCTTAACATAAGTCAAATCTAATACATCTACTCTCCTAACCGGGTCATCGGAAGGCCGCCGTTTTATGTGACCAAACCATCTAAGGCGACTCTCTCTAATCTTATCTTCTACTGGAGCTACTTCAACCTTTCCTCGTATATACTCATTTCGTATCCTATCTCTAAGAGTAAAGCCACGCATCCACCTGAGCATCCTCATCTCTGCCACACTTAACTTAGTATTATGATTCTCTTTTAATGGCCAACATTCGGCACCATAAAGCATTGCAGGCCTCACTACCATCTTATAGAATTTTATCTTAAGTTTGAGGGGTACATTTCTATCTCATAATAAGCCCGATGCATTCCTCCACTTCAACCATCCAACTTGAATTCTGCTGATAATATCCCCATCTATTTCACCATCACTCTGAACAATATATTCAAGATATCTAAAATGTGTACTCTTATTAATGACTTGATCGCCCAAAGTCACAATCCCATCACTAGGTCTATTACTACTAAAATTACACTCAATATATTCTGTTTTAGATCTACTGAAGCGAAAACCTTTAGACTCTAAGGTTGACCTCCATAATTCAAGTTTACCTTCAACTCCCTCTCTAGTCTTATAAACAAGAAGAATATCATCAGCAAAAAGCATACACCAAGGTACATCCTCTTGCAAATGTCTAGTGAGAACATCCATGACTAAAGCAAAAAGATATGGGCTTAAGGCTGGTCCTTGATGTAACCCAACCGTAATAGGGAAATGCTTGGACAATCCACCTTGTGTTTAAACACAAGTAATAGCTCCTGCATACATATCTTTAATGATTTGAATATAAGCATTATTGACTACTTTCTTTTCAAGAACTCTCTATAGCACTTCTCTTGGAACTTTATCATATGCTTTTTCTAAATCAATAAATATCATATGTAGATCCTCCTTATTTTCTCTATATTTCTCCATCAAACCTCTTAATAAATATATGTATAAATGTATGGCTTCCATTGTCGACCTACCCGGCATGAATCCAAATTGATTTTGAAAAACATTAGTATCATGCCGCAACCTATGCTCCATAACTCGCTCTCATAGTTTTAAAGTATGACACATTAACTTAATACCTCTATAATTCGCACAACCTTGTGCATCACCTTTACATAAAAAAAATTGAAAAGAAAAAAAACTAGAGGCCTACCCAATTGAAAAAAAAAAACACTATAACAAAATATACAAGATCTTTCCTTCCGCATAATTGAAGAAGAGATGATTATTTTGAGAACTAATGTCTTATCTCTCCCTTCTAGGATTATAGAAATCCATTATCCATAGGCCGACAGTTGATACAAAATAGCAAGGTTAAACTCCACTGAAAGCACGGGAGGCTGGGGCGCAAATTTTCGGAGTCCACAGTTCTCAAAATAGTCCTATCTTTTTCAATTGTGAAAGAGCATCTCCTACTATATAAAAAAATAAATTTCAACTTTGTTAGGCCCTATGATAATTTCTTTTTCAAAGTTTTTCACATAATTTTTTTTTGTTTTTGATCTATTGCAATGTTTTTTCTCTGAATGTTGAATTTTTGCTCAAAATTAAAACATAAAATATCAATTCTACCGAATTAAATTTTTTAGCATCTAATAATTATAAGCTGAGAAAACTTTATCTGCATCTGATGATTTTGACCAGAGGTTTGCCAATTTTTTGCACTTAATGCCAAGCAAAAAAAAACCGTTCACCATCCTTCAAGATGCTAGTGGAGTTATCAAGCCTCACAGGTTCTTCTTTTTTTCCTGCTATCAAGTCATTATTTGATTAGCCTAACAAATCAAACTCTACTATTGATTGGCTAATTAGATAATAAATTATCTCAATGATCATTAGGATGACGCTGCTACTAGGTCCACCAGGTTCTGGGAAGACCACTCTATTAAAAACTCTTTCTGGAAAGCTACAATCTGATCTAAAGGTCTTGAGATTTATGTTCTCTCTCTCTCTCTCTCTCTCTCTATTAGGATCGAATGACTTTATCTTTCTAGTAAAATGGAGGTCTTGAGAAACACTGCAGGTTTCTGGGGAAGTCACTTATAACGGCTATCAAATGAATGAGTTTGTTCCTCAAAGAACTGCGGCTTATATAAATCAATATGATGTTCACATTGGAGAAATGACAGTGAGGGAAACTTTGGAGTTCTCTGCAAGGTGTCAAGGAGTTGGTTCCCGTTTTAGTAAGCATTCTTTGTCATCTGAACACTTTAAGCATGAGAAGAAATGCTATAAATATTGTTTGTTCATCTTTGAGCTAAATAAAAATATACTACAGATATGCTATCTGAACTGTTGAAAAGAGAAAGTGAAGCAAATATCCAACCAGACCAGGATTTAGATGCTTTCATGAAGGTCATTTAGATTAATCTTACTTTTATTAACGAGATATTTATACTTTTTAACATTTGAGTTCTTAATTAATGATGGTGTTTAATCATTCTAGGCAGTATCAGGTGAAGGGAGGGAAACTGGAGTGATCACAGAGTACATAATGAAGGTTCCTACAACTTGTTGCCATTCTCATCATCTAATTATATTACAAGTTTGAAATTGCATATGTTATTTTTTCGCATTTGAAAAACAGATTCTAGGACTAGATGGATGTGCTGATACCTTGATTGGAAATGATATGCAAAGAGGTATCTCAGGGGGAGAAAAGAAACGTGTCACTACAGGTAGGGAGAATGAAAATTCTGCATCAAATGGCATAAACGTGAGATGAAACTTAATTGTAATTAATGATGATATAGGTGAGATGATTGTTGGCCCAATGAGAGCCTTATTCATGGATGAGATATCAACCGGGTTGGACACCTCCACAACTTTCCAGATAGTGAACTCATTGAGGCAATCTGTTCAGATTCTTGGTTTAACTACAGTTGTGTCCTTACTCCAACCAGCACCAGAGACGTACGAGCTCTTTGATGATATCATACTCTTATCAGATGGTTATATAGTATACCAAGGTCCCCTCGAGCATGTCCTTGAGTTCTTTGAATCCATGGGATTCAAATGCCCTGAAAGAAAAAGTGTGCCCGACTTCTTGCAGGAGGTAGGTGAATCAAGACTAATTATTCATTTGTGACGGCTTTCTTATTGCTTCTTAAAGCAGCTTTCTAGTTTAAATATTACAATTTTTGTACTGAAAAGCTGCTTTAAGACGTAGTAAGAAAATAAACCCTAAACGAAGCCTAAGTTTTTCTTTGTACCCAAAGCTACTAAAGTTTGGTTAATGTGGTTATTGCCTTATTGATTTTGTAGGTGACATCAAGAAAAGATCAACAACAATATTGGGGAAGAAATGAAGAATCATACAACTATGTTCCTGTTAGGAAATTTGTAGAAGCGTTTCAATCATTCTATGTTGGCAAAAGACTAGAAAGAGATCTATCTGTTCCATATGACAGAAGTAAGTGCCACCCTGATGCTTTGACTACCTCAAGATATGGTGTTGGCATAATAGACCTACTCAAAGCCTGTTCTGCAAGAGAATTACTATTGATCAAGAGGAACTCGTTTGTCTATGCATTCAGGGCATTTCAGGTCAGCTGTTAATCTAAACTAAATAAACAAATATAGCACAATCATTTTCTAATTTTATTTATTTGACTAGCAGGTGATGTTCGTGGCATTAGTTATGATAACACTATATGGAAGGAAAAACATGCACCATAACACAGTGAACGATGGAATTATTTTTATGGGATCCCTTTACTTGTCTATTGCTGTTATTATTACAAATGGACTTTCTGAGCTAGCTATGACTGTCATTAAGCTTCCTGTCTTCTTCAGGCAAAAGGATCATCACTTTTATTCTTCTTGGGCTTATGCAATACCAACATGGATATTGAAAATACCATTTTCATTTCTTGAAGTAGCCATTTGGGTGATCATTACTTACCATGCTGTGGGATTTGATCCAAGTGCAACAAGGTTACATAAATAATATATTAAAGTTTCATCATTCTCTACCTATGCTTATTCATTCGCATTTAAGCTCATGAACTGATCATTTTTGTAGGTTCATAAAGCAATACCTTCTACTTCTTCTAGTTCATCAAATGGCTGCAGGAATGTTTCGCTTAGTTGCTGTGATAGGTCGAATCATGGTTATTGCTTATGTGATTGGATCCTTTGTATTTATTGCTAACAGCGTTTTGAGCGGATTCATTATTTCACATGGTTGGTTAGTTGTTGAAAAATGCTAAAACCTCTTTTAAATGTTGTAAATATGAATTATGTCTTCATATTTTTCTTCAGACGCTGTAAAGAAATGGTGGATATGGGGCTATTGGGTTTCACCTTTTATGTATTCACAAAATGCTATTTCAATAAATGAATTCCATGGGAGGAAATGGAGTCAGGTAAGATAGTCCTCTTTGCTTCATCACACAAGAACAAAAAGCCGCAAATGAAGATTGACCATTTTGGTTCAATGTTTATTGTAGATCATACCTGGGTCAAATCAAACACTTGGGTTCAGTATCTTAAAGTCTCGAGGAGTATTTCAGGATGAAAATTGGTTCTGGATTGGTGCATCAGCTTTACTTGGATATGTGCTTTTATTCAATTTTATTTACACCATATCACTTTCCTATTTCAAACGTAAGAAACTTATGTTCTTACCCAATCTTATGACTAAATTTACATTATACATCAAATTATTATTAAGTATAAACTTAAAATTAGATAATGCTTGCAGCACTTGGAAATGTTCAGTCCACTATATCTGAGAAAACACTAGAGGAAAGGGAAATAAACAGGATGGGAAAACTTATAGGTCTTTCAAGTGGAATGGGAGGATCTAATCGCCAATTTGCATTCAGTAAGTATATTAAATCAGGCAACTTCACGAATGCTTTTCTTTAGATTAAAAATTGATTAATATCACACATGCAGATAAAGTTAGAGATTCATCTGTAAGGATTGGAATGGTGCTTCCATTTATACCACTTTATATAACCTTTGACAATATAAGATACTCAGTAGACATGCCAAAGGTATTTCATGTTTTTCATTGGTATTGCTTATCATGTCCTTCATTATATTCCAAGTGATTTTTGCATCTTTTTATATGTAATGATAAATCATCTCTTTGAATTGTTCTTTTCTAGGAAAAGAAGACACGAGACAAATTGGTTATTCTAAATGGTGTGAGTGGATATTTTAGACCAGGAGTGCTTACAGCACTAATGGGTGTTAGTGGTGCAGGAAAAACTACTCTGATGGATGTACTTGCAGGGAGAAAAACTGGAGGATATATTGAGGGAAACATTACCATATCTGGCTATCCAAAGAAGAAAGAAACATTTGCTCGAATGTTAGGATATTGTGAACAAAATGATATCCACTCTCCAAATGTGACAGTCTATGAATCTCTTATTTTTTCGGCGTGGCTAAGATTACCAGTTGAAGTTGATTCTTTAACAAAAAAGGTTAAGTTTTATTCAATTAAATATTATTGAGCATTGATTATCTCTTTTTTTCTCTTATTAGACTAAAACTACAAATAAAACTATTTTAATGATAACTACAGATGTTCATCGAAGAGATAATGGAGCTTGTAGAGTTAACATCTATAAGAGAAACAGTGGTTGGCCTTCCAGGTGTGAATGGGTTATCAACTGAGCAGCGTAAACGGCTAACTATTGCCGTTGAGTTGGTTTCTAACCCTTCCATAATATTTATGGATGAGCCTACCTCTGGACTTGATGCTAGATCAGCATCTATTGTTATGAGAACTGTAAGAAATATAGTGGAAACCAAGAGGACAATAGTGTGCACAATCCATCAACCTAGCATTGACATTTTTGAATCATTTGACGAGGTAAGCATTAATATAGAATGAAAACACATTAATTATTTCCATTAAGATTAGAACTATCTAAAAATCGACATAACCCAAAGCATCAAATTACCAAGTTAAATGTGATTTTAAAGAGGATATTATCCTAACCATGTCATAATTAAAGTTTTATTATAAGGAGTTTATTTTCATGACTCAAGTTCATGACATTCATAACTACATCATGATGTGTTTTTTCTATTCATAAATACAGCTCCTTTTGTTGAAATTGGGAGGAAAACAAATATATTTTGGGCCTTTGGGTCACCATTCCTTTAACCTCATTAGTTATTTTGAGGTAATGCCACATAAGATGTTCTTAAATCTTATGTTAATTTCACAATTTTGATCTAACATGTTTATATATATATATATATATATATATAACTTTTGTAGGGGATTGAAGGAATCCGAAAAATAAGAGATGGCTATAATCCTGCAACATGGATGTTAGAAGTAACCACAACAGCTCAGGAACATATATTAGAAGCTGATTTTAGTGAGATATACAAGAACTCAGAATTGCATGAGTAAGTGAGAATGAGCTTGAAACCATGTAATCTTTCATATATATAATTCCTAACATAAAAATCATTATAGGAAGAATAAAGCAATTATTGCAGAATTAAGCATACCACCTCCTGGATCTGATGATCTTCATTTTTCAACACAATACCCACAAATGTTTCATACCCAATGCATTGCTTGTCTCTGGAAGCAACACTTGTCATATTGGAGGAATCCTCCCTATACCGCTCTGAGGTTTCTCTTCACAATTTTGATAGCCTTGTTATTCGGGACAATATTCTGGGATCTTGGCAGTAAAAGGTATATTCTGCTTAATTCATTTAATTCTTACTCAAATAACTATATCATGCTGTATAAATTTTTTACATGGTTGTAGGTCAAAGCAACAAGATTTGATCAATGCAATGGGCTCCATGTACTGTGCTGCTTTATTTTTAGGAGTCTTCCATTCTAATGGGGTTCAACCAACTGTGGTTGTTGAGCGAAAGGTCTTCTATAGAGAGAGAGCAAGTGGAATGTATTCAGCAATGCCATATGCATTTGGACAAGTAATAATAATTTGATTCTTCCTATTTTTAATATATATATCTCTTGAAACTTAACAACGATATTGCTAATCTGTACGTACATTCAGGTTGTAGTTGAGCAACCTTACCTCTTGACTCAATCACTATTATATACAGTCATAGTTTTTTTAATGATCGGATTTGAATGGACAGCAGCAAAAGTTTTTTGGTACATGTTCTTCACTTATTCGACTTTGTCTTACTATACATACTATGGCATGATGACCGTCGGTTTAACCCCCAACCAAAGCATAGCAGCAATAGTAGCTGCAGCATTTTATAGCATTTGGAATATTTTTTCTGGGTTTCTCATCCCAAGGACGGTAATTGAAATTTATTTTTTTAATTGTGAATTCTAATTTAATTTATCAAATATGCATCTCTTTATTTATGTTAAATAATTCATTCATCATGCAGAGAATGCCTATGTGGTGTAAATGGTACTACTGGGCATGTCCGTTAGCATGGACACTCTACGGATTGATTTCTTCTCAATATGGTGATGATAACAATTTGCTTGACACAAACGAAACTGTGGCTGAATTTGTTAAGAGCTACTTTGGATACAGGCATGATTACCTAGGGGTTGTTGCAGTTGTTGTCATATTATTTGCAAGTTTCTTTGCTATTATGTTCGGAGTTGCAATCAAATTTCTGAACTATCAAACAAAATAAGTTTCTTACATTACATGTAAAATGAATCTACATGCAATTTAAGTATTGAATCCTTATTTATATAGGAACCACTATTAAATCTCCTCTATTATGACATGTTCTTTTTCTATGTAGTTTGATTAATTTAGAAGAAAAAAACGTTTCACCAAGTAATCTATTTGTTTATGCTTAAAAATGCATTAGTTACTACAATGCATCAAATTGAGTTTCATTTTACCTACTTTGCAAGCTTGGAATATAATGAAGCCCATACATTATTCCTCTCTCATCAGGGCTTAGTGTGCAGAAGACATTTGCATTTTAAGTCTTATAGGAGTTGTATTAGCAATCATGAGTTGCCTTTTAAAGGAGAACTTAGAGACCATAGGTAGAAGATAGTGCCAACAAAGCTCATTTTATCTATACCTCAACTAATCTGATCTATTAGATATACCAAATGACTCGGACTCATTAGCATGACCATAAAGAAGCAGATTGGGCTTTGAAAACTTAATTGATTAACATGATTTAGTAGCACATATCAAGCATGACCATGAAGAAGCAGATTGGGCTTTGAAAACTTAATTGATCAACATGATTTAGTAGCAAATATCAAGCATGACCATTTAGGTCCAAGGTATTTGCTACCCGAAAATTCAATAATTATATTTGGTATCTAATGACAAGCTGTAAATTTCAAAATTATTGGAGACAAATTGTATAAAAGGGCATTTATGAGATAATATCTCAAGTGTCGTCCTCTATTACTGATCAATTATATGCTTTAAGGGCATTTATGAATGTATGTATATATATGTACATATATGTTATTATTAGTGTTATCTTGCAAATATATATATTGGACCCTTAACAAAAAGGGAAAGACACTTAGCTAAAAGACGCCATAATAAAAGAGATAAAATAGAATCTCAACCTAAATACAAAAAATCTTCAAAAAAGCCATACAAAGAAAAACATTTTCATCAGTCAAAAGAAAAGAAAATGGAAAAAATAATCATTTGTTTTAAATGTGGTAAAATAGGACATTATTCAAATAAATGTCACATGAAAAAGAAAATAAGCGAATTAAAATTAGATACATAAACTAAAGAATTATTAATGAAAATTCTTCTAAATTCAGAAGAATCTGAATCCAATTCTGCAACAGACAACGAGATAGACGAATCTGAGTCAGATTCCTCATCCTGATGTAATGTGATTACTATAAATCTATAGTTGAAAAATCAGGATTATTTGTTCTTACTGATGAACAAAAAGATCAACTTATTCAAATATTAACTATAATTCAAGATCCAAAAACTAAAGATCAGATAATTAAATTATTAGGTAACACAGAAGACTCTCTTCTTCCAAAAATTCAAAAATTTTCTAATTATTCTATGAAAGAAGTTCTAGATCGATTTAAAATAATAGAACAAGAAACAAATCCATCTCCAGCTACTCTGACTGATTTAAAAATTGAATTGAAAAACTTAAAAAAGGAAGTTCAATTAATTAAATCAGAACAAGATAAATTATCTGCAAGAATAACAAATCTCGAATTAGAACAAATTCTAGATCAGCCTGACCTGGATCAACCTAATCTTGATCAACTTAATGACTCACAAAATACTGAAAACAACACTCTCATTAATTCATTACAAAAAGCCATTACCCATAAATGGTTTATTTCAATAACATTAGTAATAAAAAAATCATTAGTACTGTCAAATCTTACTGCTTTAATAGACAGCGGGGCAGACATGAATTGTGTCCAAGAAGGACTAATCTCATCAAAATTTTTGAAAAAACCACTCAAAAACTAACTTCAGCTAGTGGAGATAGTATGCAATTTAAGTATAAACTATCTGAAGCCGTAGTCTGTCAAAAAGGACTACTGTATAAAAATCTCATTCTTATTAGTAAAAAATTTATCTCAACATATTATACTAGGAACTCCATTCCTATTTAGTATTATGCTAATAACTACAAATATCAAAGGTATCGTATCTCATTGTTGCGATCCTCTTACCTTCAAATTTATTACAGATCCTAAAAAGATCATACTAAATGAACTAAATAAACTTAAAAGCAAACAATTACACATAAACTATTTACCTAAAGAAATTCAAACAACTGAATTAAATAGCCAGCTGCAAAAATCTAAAATTAAACAAAAAATTTTTGAATTAGAAAAAACTATTAAAACTACCATTTGTGGCGATAATCCTATTAGTTTATGGAAAAGAAAGACTCACTGTGTTAGTCTTCCTTATATTTATGGATTTGACGAAAATCAAATACCTACAAAATCTCGCCCCTCACAAATGAATAAAGAATACTTAGAATTTTGTCATAAAGAAATTACAGACCTTTTAGAAAAACAAATCATTCGAAAATCAAGCTCCCCTTGGAGTTGTACTGCATTTTATATTATGAATGCAGCAGAAAAAGAGCGAGGAAAACCACGCCTAGTAATAAATTATAAACTATTGAATAAAGTCTTAAAATGGATTAGATATCTCTTTCCTAATAAAAGAGATCTTCTTAATTGTTTAGCACAGGCAAGCTTATTTTCAAAATTTAATTTTAAATCTGGATATTGGCAAATCCAGATAAAAGAAGAAGATCGCTATAAAATCGCTTTTACCGTACCATTCGGCCAATACGAATGGAATGTTATGCCATTCGGACTAAAAAATGCTCCATCAGAACTTCAAAAAATTATGAATGAAATTTTTAATTCATATAATAAATACATCTTAGTTTATATAGACGATGTATTAATTTTTTCTAAATCCATAGACGAACATTGTAAGCATCTCAATTTGGCTAGCCCGATAAAATGGCTTAGTTATATCTGAACCAAAAATTAAAGTATTTCAAACAGAAATTCAATTTTTAGGACATAATATTAAAAATGACACTATTATCCCTATTCAACGGAGTATTAAATTTGCTGACAAATTCCCTGATAAAATATTAGATAAACAACAGCTCCAATGCTTTCTTGGAGCCCTAAATTATATATCTGACTTTTATCATAATTTAGCTAAAGATGCAGCACCCTTATTTAAAAGACTTCGTAAAAACACCCCTCCTTGGGATGATGAATGTACAAAAGCTGTACAAATTATTAAAAATCATGTTAAAAATTTACCTTGTATAAATTTAGCCAATCCTGCTTATTTAAAAAATGTTAAAACTGATGCCTCGAACTTAGGATATGGAGGCATACTCAAACAACAAAATCCATCGACAAAAAGAGAAGAATTAGTCCGTTTCACTTCAGGATTATGGAATCCTACTCAAACTAAGTACGCTACCATTAAAAAGAAAATATTAGCTATTGTTAAATCTATCAGTAATTTCCAAGATGATTTACTGAATACTACTTTTATCCTCAGAATAGATTATTCTTCCGCTAAATTTATTTTACAAAAAGATGTAAAAAATTTAGCATCCAAACAAATATTCGCCACCTAGCAAGCCCAACTAGCAATTTTTTTATTTCTCTATTGAATTTATTAAATGAAAATATAATTCATTACCTGACTTTTTAACTCGTGAATATCTTACAGGAACCACACCAGCAAATAGATAATGAGGGGTGGTGTACACCAAAAGGACGCCCAACACCACTCGTCCTGAATCCAGGATGAGGATGGCCCACTCCTCGTGTCACTTCTCGAGGAAGAGGGCGTGGCCAGCCTGGCCGGGGTAGAGGAGAATTCACTCCTCCCAAGATGATTCCATTAAAAACATATCTCTACGGGTCATCCGAACCCTCTAAATCGAAAAAAATCCCCGAAAAAATCCCGAAAAATATCCAATCAATCCCTCAACAAACATCTGATATGTTCGAACCAGTATTAAAAACAAGTGTTAAAGATATCTTACATTTAAACAGCGAGGATAATGATATATCCTCTCCCTAGATTATTTTTAAGAAATACTTAAATATTAATTCCTTTCTCCAAGATTCCAATTTTGATAGAGAAACTTATGAATTTATTTTTATCCATCTTCAGTACATAGAAGTAAAACATCATTATGATGACAAGCGCAACATTACCTATAACAGAGCTAATATCCTTAGCATTATTCATCCAAAGGATTGGGGAATCACTCCATTTCAAATCCAAAAAATTGATGTTCCACTCCCCGATGGAAATATTAAATCCTACTCTTTTAATTATTGGACCTACGTGCAAGCCATGCATAAGGCCTTTTATGTTTTAAATACTACCCATTCCCATTCCTGGATGTTTATCCATAACCCAGAAATATTAGACAATTTGCTTCCCTCATGGTTCTATAAATGGTGGGAATATAAAGGCGCTATCTTTTCTATCCTACCACCTAAACTCCAAACAAGTTATAATACTTGGGTAAAGTCATCTCCTCATCTTCAACTAATCAAAACTGAAGATTTTATCGATGGCATGGGAGAATTTTTCTATTTTGCCCAAGCTCAAATTCAATGGATCTGGTCATGGAATATTGAAATTAATCGTGACTCTTTAAACTTAAAGAGTTTTATGCGTAATTTTTCTGTAAAATGGTGGTCTGCCATTATCATTGAAGATAAAAGAAAGCAGGTGGATAAGGTTATTCAAAACAACCTTCTTAAATCTCAAAGACAACCCATGGCTGCAGAGTTTTCTTTAAAAAATATGCAGAAGATGTTTAAACAGCGATATCCACATGAATCGCTCGAGCAAATCAAAGTACGACTTCATAAGGCTTATTGGGAACAAATGACCCAATTATTTCCTGAAGATGAAGACATGGCATCACAGAGATCAGATGATACCATCCCAGACACATGGGACCCATAGTCAATCAAGAACGATGAAATTGGACCCAGTCATCATCCTGGAAAAGCTCCCTTAGCCGAAGAATCAGACGACTTTTAAAAAAGAGAACATTAAAGGCAGCATAATGGTACAATAATGCCGCCTTTTCACGTGACCTTGTTCTCCATTATAAAAATAGGGTCATTAGCCACCACTCAGAAGAGATAATGGGGAATCAATTATGTACTCTTTTACTTTAATAATTGTACCAGTTTCTTCTTGTCTAAGTTTTCGTTTAAACTTATGTCTATATAAGTGTGTAAGCTGAGCCTTAAAGAGGCATCCTTTTGTATTCAAGACTTCCTTGGTTATATAATAAGATTTGTAAGTTTTCAGCTTTTTGCCCTTATCTTTTAATTTTCAGTTCTATTTATTTCAATTTTTATTTAGTATTTTTCGCAATTTGGTCTCTACCCAAAGTAGATAGAAATTTAATCTATCAAATCGTTACCTTTGATTTTAAAGGTAAAACTAACATAAAAATAGTAGAACAGTCAATAACAATTGACTCAACAGAGAAAACAATTTCTCGATTATCTTATGATGATCTAAGATCATATATGCAAGATTATAAATATCTGTATATATGATTAATCCAAATAGCATTCAAGCCCTTAACATTAAGAGGACTTAATTCTTCCATCCTTACATGCTTAAGAGATGGACGATGTCTTAATTGGGCACAATCATTAATGGGTGTTATGGAAACAAGTCTGTGTCATGGACCAGACTATTTCAACACCTTTCCAAATTTAAGTCTATCATTAACAGATGTTCATCTATTTGAGGCATTAAAATTACATCTTCAACTCCACGGATATAATTTTCTTCCTAGATCTGAAACTATAACGTTAATCTATAGAATTCACTTTAAGGTAATGAATACCTTAAGTCCACGAATTAAAAAGGTTGTTCAACCTAATAGTCGAACTACATTGATCGAAACAAATTTATTAGCCTCAAATATAGCAACTAATCGAGTTATTAAATGGAATGAAGTAACATTTCCCGATCAATAGACATTACCTCAAGTAATTACACCTCAACCGATCATAAATCAAGATATAGATCAAATAATTCAAACGTCCAATGGAGATGTCGAAGTATGATTTAATCCCCGACGATCTATTAATCTTCCAAGAATCTCTATTCCCTCAACATCAGGGGAAGATATACAAACTTCTAAATCTAAAAAATAAGAACAATATTCTAGTCCAGGACTAATATTAAATCACAATAGAATATTACATCCAGTTGATTAGTAACACTAACATTGATATTATTATTATTATTATTATTATTATTAGCATGGTGGGAAGGGAACCCGGTCCAACACCAACGACGAGGTAGGTGAGAGACCCTTCGGCCTCTAAAATCATGTCATCGATGTGTGCGACGAGCCGGCTAACCACCTATACACGCTTTTCTTAGCGTGATAAAAGGGAATTCGATGTGACACATACGATGAGGCAGGTAAGCGTAGTGCACACTTTTCTTAGTGTGGCCGGGACAACTCTTAAGTACTCGTACGCGGCTCTGTACCTGCGGGAAAACAACTGCTCTTTTCTTATAATAAGTGCCGAAGACCCATACATGCTTTTTCTTAGCGTGGTGGGGACAAAGACTTTACACGGCCGAGGTGTCCTTGAAATAGGGCACCTACCATACACATTTTTCTTAGCGTTGTGGGAAATATCCATATTTTTTGTAGTTTTTCCATAAACTGGGGAGATGCCGGGAGGCTACCGAAATTTCATGTGAATATACGATCATACTCAGACCTGTTTGAACTCAAAAGAACAATAATTTGGACTCAAAAGAGCAGTGAACTTGTGGACCTAAACCTGAGCAGAATCTAAATGATTTCTAAAGGTCAAAATTCAAATGAAATAAAATCAAAGCTGGAGCCAAATTCAAACCAATTTGAACATAAAATTGAACATGCAAGGACTTCAAAAGACCTTAAACTCGCACTTTGAACTCGAACTGTACAACTCTAAGTGGAACTTGGACTTGAATATGACATAGTGCATAGGCAATGGACTTGCAAATGAAAGTAATATTTGAACCTCAATGAACCATGCCTTGAGTATAAAATCAAATTTAAAACAAGCTTGTGCAAATGATATCGAATTGAATTTGGGCTCAAACACATACACAATAAGAATTATATACAAGTGACCAAATCCAAACAAATATGCAGAGATTTGTGCCAAGACACGCAAAGCCAAACATTACTCAAACATTTGGGTTTGGATCAAACTCGAACAATAAAAGACTTGTCATATTCAATGCTGCTCATTTATGAGGGATAAAAGAACTCAACGTACAATGAGCTAACAATGAAGGTGTATTCGAAGAATCTGAAGCAAATGCAGTCTTTATACAACCAATATCATTTGATCATAAGTGAATACCCTGCTCTCATATGAGTAAAGACATATGATGGGTATGATAACTCGTTGGCCAATATGTATGAAAGAGGAATACAAGCAAGTCTAAGAAAATCCATTATAGATATGAATATTTGTTAATAGTGAAGGGAGATTCATCACAATCACAACGTCCTTGCAAACAAATATATCACACTCACCCGAGATTGGTGAAAGGGTGGATATGATGTAGGAACTGTGGGTCTTCTACGAACACCTTCAGGAGGTCATAGTGGATACAATGTGTCCCTCCAAACAAACACAAGCCACTTGTGGATAACAACAGTTGATATATTATATGTATAACGAACTACTATGAGCACAAATACATATATATCACCTACGACAATAGTGATTAAGGTCTTTAAATACGTCGAGTACAAGGGCAACTCGATGTTCGAAAAAGAACACCTCCTGGCTGAATGGAAGAAGGGTATGAACAAATTAGAACTAAACTTCATGGTGTTCTAAAGTCTTTCTTACTCCTATACTTAAGAAGAAAACAATTTTGATGTCCACAAACAATGGAGAAAACAAGTTTATTATACTGAGAACCTCAAAAAGAAGTCCTTTCAAGGCAGTGGCCACGAATTTCAAGAAGGACCTCCCCGGTGAACGAGAAAGGGGAGTCAAAATCAAGATGATGAAGTGCCTCATGTTATCCAGATAAAATCACCATCGAATCTGGAATCTTAGTACAAGCAGACATAAGGCGTCTATAATCTACAACGCACCGCCACCGAATCTACAACACTCGTACTAGCTGACACAGGGCGTGTATAAGCTCTCAAATGAAATGTTGTGTATTCAAATGATAATTGCATGCACAACTATAATTATTTCAGTGTATCCCTGCACATGCACCATAGATTGTATACATATAGGTACGCTAAAGGGGAAAATACAATCTCGACCTGCATGGGCCCCGGCAAGCATGGTACTGGTACACACATGACGTCAAGGGATGCTGCATGGGTTAATAAGTGAATTCCAGTTCAAACCTGATCCTCCTTAGCAAAACAATAGGAGTCGATAGGGTTCAAACCTTCAAACAAAGACACAGTTGTGGGACTGGTGTATTTATTTTAATGCATTCATATTAGACCTTTAAGGCCTATAATCAAAAGAATTTACTAACAAAGGCACGAAGCCTACGAAACCCGATCCTCATAAGCATGTAAATAGGAGTAGACAGGATTCAAACCACCGGATAAATATAGGTCATGAAGTTGACCGAAATATTTATTTTATACATTCATATTAGGTCGTCAAAGCCTATAACAATGAGAATTCACTAATGAAATCACAAAGCCTACGAAACTTGATCCCCTATCGACAAGTCGATAGGGTCGACATGGTTCAAAATATAAATATCCCCAAATGACCTCAAACACCTAGATGATTGCCGTATTGAATGCAAATCCCAATCGAAGGGATCCATTTGAAATAATTCAAAATGCCACTTAAATCCCACAAAATTCAAATCCCAAAAATCCCAAAATCCAAAATATTTAAAATTGAAATAATCCATCAAATACTTAAAGCAAAATCCATCCACCTTCCGCAACAGTTTGTCGGGATAGGCAAATTAAAATTTACTTCAACTCATAAAGAGCTAATGCCTGGTCGAAAATATCACTATAATCCATTCTCAAATAATCTCCTACCAGTAAGAACGTGGTACGTGTCCTCTAACCGACAGTTTTGCGGCTAAATGGCACTGCAGGATAAACGCTTATGACCCGGGGCCCTCTGAACCGAGTGGTTTTGTCGTCAAATGGCACCACAAAATACCAGCTATGGCTAGAACCAATATATTCATTATTGGCATCAAATCCTTGATATATGAATTAATAGGATATGATCGATAGGGCACAAAGCCCTTTGTTAGCTAAGGTGGATTCAAATTTCTCCCCTTAGACAAACATTCATCTTAGGTCTACAAGGTCCCCTTAGACGAAGCAACCCATGGCTGCCGATAAGGATCATTCTGTCAGGTTGGGGGGTCCACTACCTCCTCTGACTAAGTAGACCAGGGACCATGATGGCCGAGGACGACGGAACCATAGGATCTTGATCAGGTCTATCATCTATTCCCCCACCATCCGCTTTAAGTACAAGATGGTGTAATCTTTAATTTTAAATATCAAATTTACCAACCCTCTAAATTCTCAAATTCTCCAATCATTTCAAATATCTATCACTACAGGAAAACCCCTTATTACCGGCGGACTAAATCAGCCAAAAATATTAGAAATTCGACGGAAAATATAGTTTCAGGCACATGTTTCGGCGTATATTTATCCGCCGGTTTAAGTCGCGTCGGTAATTTATTTCCGGCACATTATATGCGCCAGAAATTTCTTTGGCGCAGTTTCTGACGAATTACCGGCGAAAAAAAGGATTGTTGCCGACGTAAAAAAACATCTTAATTTCGGCGCCATATGCGCCGGTAGCGTCGCATTATGCGCCGGACATTACCGGCGGAGAAAACGCCGCAAAGTGTGACATAGGAACCCCACAGTTTCGCTTGCGACGCAAAGTATACGCCGGTAATTACCGACGGACTTTATGCCGGAACATGCGCCGGTAAGTTCCGACAGAACAAAGACGTCGGTACGTACGATACAATTCGTTGTATCATCCTTTCCGGTGAAGTTTCGGCGCAAAATCCGCAGGAAACCTGTAGCATTGACAAAAAAAAATCCTTCCCAGCCAACAATCAAATTTCCACACCTGCAAACCTATACAAATATCAATTCTACAACATTTTAATTGTAACATTACAACAGATCAACAATTTCACCACAGTTTTACAACAGTTTATAACATTAAAAGAAACAGTTCAGTACTAACAATCAACTAAAAATATCAGATTAAAAGAAAATATTCAATAAAACATGTTGATAGAAATAAACAAGTTCATATAAACTAAATTAAACTACTCTGACTCCGTGGACTCCTAATCAGGTGGAGCTACGTCTTTTCTACTCAGCTGCTCCCTCATCTTGCGCATTTCATCCAACAACTGATTGTGTTGCTCAATACTTATTTGAACCTGTGCTTGCAGCTGAGCTTGAACCTGTGCTTGCAGCTGAGCTTGAACCTGTGCTTGCAGCTGAGCTTGAACCTGTGCTTGCAGCTGAGCTTGAACCTGTGCTTGCAGCTGAGCTTGAACCTGTGCTTGCAGCTGAGCTTGAACCTGTGCTTGCAGCTGAGCTTGAACCTGTGCTTGCAGCTGAGCTTGAACCTGTGCTTGCAGCTGAGCTTGAACCTGTGCTTGCAGCTGAGCTTGCCAATCAGCTTGTGATTTCCTTACTTGTTCTAGCTCAGCTTGAAGGGCACTTATTTATTGAGCTTGTAAGGACTCATGCGAACTGGATGCGAAGCTGGATGCAGTAGAGGATGTCATCCCCTCGTATGCCTGAGCTTGCGCACCTAAGCCATATACTCGTAGCAGGCAAGCTGTAAGAACAATATCATCAACAAAAAGCATGCACCAAGGTACATCCTCTAGCAAATGTCTAGTGCTAACAACCATGACTAAAGCAAAAAGATATGAACTAATGTTGATCTCCATAATCCAAGTTTACCTTCAACTCCCTCTCTAGCCTTATCAACAAGAACAATATCATCAACAAAAAGCATGCACCAACGTATATCCTCTAGCAAATGTCTAGTGCTAACAACCATGACTAAAGCACAAAAAAATGGACTAATGTTAATCTCCATAATCTAAGTTTACCTTCAACTCCCTCTCTAGTCTTATCAACAAGAACAATATCATCAACAAAAAGCATGCACCAAGGTACATCCTCTAGCAAATGTCTAGTGCTAACAATCATGACTAAAGCAAAAAGATATGGACTAATGTTGATCTCCATAATCAATGTTTACCTTCAAATACCTCTCTAGTCTTATCAACAAGAACAATATCAACAACAAAAAGCATGCACCAAGGTACATACTCTAGCAAATGTCTAGTGATAACAACCATGACTAAAGCAAAAAGATATGGACTTAAGGCTAATCCTATATGTAATCCAACCGAAACAGGAAAAAAAAAACGAAAACAAATACCTTCGATCGTTCTATGACCCTCGGCGGCGCGCGACTAGGAATGAGAGAGGCTCGGCGAAGTCCGGTGACCGTCGACGGCGAAGTCCGGTGACCGTCGGCGACGTCTAACCACGGCGAGCTACGAACGGCGACGGAGGGCGAAGCAGGCGAAGTGAGAGAACGAAAGGAAACGAATGACGGCCAGAGGGGTTCGATTTCGGGAAATAGGGCTTTTACCGGCAAAATTTCCGACGAATTCGACGCCGGTATCATTTCCGATGCAAGCTACGTCGGTAATATTTCGTTGAGTTTAAATACGCCGGCGCAATGTCCGCCTGTAACGTACGCCTAAAATGTTCCGCCGTAACGTGCGACGGAAATGGTTCATACATTACTATACCGTCGGATTGTCCGGCGGAACCGGCGTCGGTAACTTTACGGCGTATTTTACGCCGGAAATTGCGCCGCAAGATTTTCGTCAAACAATTACGCCGTAACCGGCACCGTTATTACCGGCGCACAATTTTTCGCCAGAAAATCCGACGATAATCGCGTGTTTTCCCGTAGTGTATGCTGCTATTATATGCCTGATACAACGTATCTGATTGACGACTTGCCTTAATCGGAAGTTCTCTCTCGTTATCGGGAGGGGTAATTAACTATAGGGGCTTGCGCCTATAGTAAACCAGAACTCATATCATAAAGTCCTCGCAAAATGAGCACAAAATCTCTGGGTAGTGTCTTACCTACAAACCCATCTGCCTTCCAAAATTTACCCAGAACTTAATTCTGTTAAAACTCTCTCACCGAAGAAAAAGCGATCAGCGGGCGGAGGCTGGGGCCAAATTTTCGGAGCCCACACCTTCAAGACAGCCCACATAATGAGAAGTTAAAACATATAGCATAGGAATTAACAAGGAGGGAACCTAAATAACCAGCAGCAGGTAAACCGAACCATCAAGTAACTACCAGCAGGGAAACCAAGGTTCAGCAAGGAAACCGAGAGCCAGTAGGCAAGGAAAATAAGAGCCAATAGGGAAAACTATGAGCCAACAGGCATGAAAACTGAAATTAAGCATGGAAAACCGCGAGCCAGCAGGGAACATGAGGAGACATAAGAAATAGAAAACCAATACAGTGAAACTACCTAAGAGCACCAAACCCAATGAATATGCTTTTTGATATCAGGATGACAAAGCTGCAATTCCTCATCTTCAACAGTCAATCAGGGGGACATCCACTCCATCTAACAATGAATCGTCGATGTACTCCATGCCTTGTTTGGGTAGTACGGATATTCACAACAACATCGAGAATAATAAGAGATGAAGTCCCACACAACTGTATATTTTTAGCAGCACCTGTAAATATCTTCTCAATAATGAAAGGATTTTTTGAAAAATAAGGCTTTACACGATCTGTGATCGAACCAACTCTTTCAAAAAGCTCAACATCTTTTGATAGAATACAGCTAACTAAAGTAACCTTATCAAGGAAAATAATGGATGATAAACATTTACTTGACACAGCTAGATTCATCAATTCAAGTTGTTCATCCTCTACAAGCTGGATGTTCCCTTTGATATTTTGATCAACTATAAATGTTTTATCAATAGCTTCCTCCATGGTTGTTGTCCCCAATTGTAGTTCTTCTAGCTTCCTCAACTTCTCTTCTTCCATGTTTATTTTATTCAGCGGCTTTTTGCAGTAGACAGGTTGATCAACAAATTGCAATATCGCCTCATCAGATAGCCTTTTAAGAATAACAACTTCTCAATTGTGCCTTTCATGATCATGCATTTCTTTGTCAGTTTGTGTTTGCACATCACTCTTTCTTTTAATACATTATTTCTCACATGCTGCCAACCTATACAGGACTTCAACTTTGTCTGGCGTTTGAGTCTCCTTACTCTTATATAGCCTCTGCATTTGAGAAGTAACATCATTGGCCAACATATTAGTCAATACAAATTTATCCACAATGTCATTGACTGGATAAATGGTAAGCTAAGCAGAACTACATGTTCAATCACTTTCGTCAATCCATCTTTTTTTGCTAAACCCCATGTTCAATCACTTTCATCACCTCCACCTATCCTGATGGCTCATGCCTTCTTGGAATCATCTCCTCTTAATTTTAAATTATCAAGCAATATGTCTCCTATTGCTCTCACTCTTTTTTTTTTTTTTGAGGTTGAAGGCTTCAAGAATTCAACCCTCTTCATTTAATCATTTTTCTATATCTTTTAGCAAGATTCAATCCATGCTCAAAATAAGCAAACATAAGTAACCATCTACTTTCAAGACAAAATTGCACTTATTTCATAAAAGGTGAGATCTAAAATCTTGCAAGTCAACTAGTTTTTTCTACTATGGATATTTTTTTTTCCATCAATTTAAAAATTATTCACAAACTTATGTCATGCTTGCAATTTATTTGGGACTTTTCTATTTGGCTCATTGACCCTTGTTATATCATTATAAAATTATTTATAGGCAATTAATTCTATTATATTAGTAGCTATCCAATGTGTATGCTATCTCCTCAATTTGATTCTTACAAAGAATCACCAATTACTCTTGTGCCAATTATTTCTCTTCATATTTGTTTACATTATATCAACTAATCTATTTTATATTGAATATATTCTCAAAACTTTATTTTCTTAAATCATTGCAAGTGGATGCTACTATGGCCCATTTCTATGGGTTGTCTATTTACAGAGTTTTGGTTGAATTTGGTGTGATTATTTCTTTTGAAAAGGAGGTGTTGATGGTTTCTCCTCTGGTAGATATTGATAAAAGGTTAATTTGTAGACATTCTTTCTAATATGTTCTTGCATAAATTTTGAGCACGACTCTGAATATTTTAAGGCTCATTTGTATTTAAGGAAATCAAAGGTCCATAATCAAATTGTGCATTAAAATTATTACATCCTACATTCAAACATATTGGTTGTAGCTCCTATTTTAAATTTAAGTTTGCACTGAAAATTTGTAGTCAACTTTAGACCTGCCTTTGGAACAAGAGCCTTCTATGCATGCACATGCTCTAGACATATGGTCATCACATCACCTACAAGCATGAATATTGATCATGATTCTCTATTTAAGCTAGTAGGAACTTATCCTCTTATTATTGAAAATATTGATGATTATGATTTACATCAACCACATAACTTTGATGGGAGTCTTCATAATATTGACATCCAATGGATAGGAGGTTTCAAATCCTGCTTGTACGACGAGATAATAATAATAATAAATTATCGAAACTCCCAAAGATTCACTAACCTTTAAGCAATGTGTTGCAAATGAGAGTTTATGTAATTTTTCTTATCTAATAGAGGATTCTTCATCCCATAGCATCATGTAATTTTTAATTTAATTTTTATGGTTTTTTTCCTCTAACAATTATTTATAATTACCTCATGACTCATATGATTTATCGGTTATCAAATTACTCTTCTAGAAGACTATAGTGTTGTTCTAACCTTTTAAGCACCTCTACTTATTGTTGTCACCATCATAGCTTAACAAATTTCTTGCTTTAATCGCAATGAATAAAATGACCAACCATGTTAACTGAACTTCATGAATCAATTTTTTCATTTGCTAAATTTTCTAAAGAATATATAGATTTGGTGTGGGAATTGAATGGGAAAGTTTTCAGAACTAGAAAAGACTAAAGAGATAAGATAAAATACATTTTGATAAAAGAGGCTATTTATTTTTGATTTCTTACTTTGGTTGATACAAATTCGAAAACATTATATTAGTGGCATCGTCATTAGAATTATGCCAACACATTTTAGTCCAATAACTACAAATAACACTGAAAAACTATTATATCTTCTATCATATAATTCAATAAATATCATTCTAAAAATTACTCTAGAATAAATTAGGAATACAATCTAATATTTTGAGAAAAGTTATGTATAGTTAAGTTTTTTCTGCACCCTCTTTAAAAAATTGTAAAAAAAATATATATATATATATTCTTTTCATTTTTAAATTTAATTCATGCTGCAGATAATACTAAACCCTAAACTAAATATAAATAGCTCAATGCAAAAGATTCAGATAAGGATGAAAATGTATTCGTCAAAAGTGAGATTCAAGTACAATTAATAATTTGATAATCATCAACAATCAATATTCTACCAGCTGATGTTTTACTTATAGTGTTGATATCTGCTGTATATCTTCTTCTTCACCATATTAAACTTGCCATGCATTAATCATCCTTCGCTCGCAGAAGGATCTCATTCGATCGCATGCATCATTCAATAAGCCCGCAGGCAATCCGAAGAATAATCTAACCCAATTCTTCAACCCCAGGATGGAGCCTATGAATATATCAAACCTTTAAGTGTCAGCGTACGTGATTCTATTCTTGCATGAAATAGTCCAAAGTATTCAAGTTATTGAGATAATGATTACAAATATGTAATTACATGCAGTGAGCCGATTTGAGATCACTTATTTATTTTATTTATAACTTAATATGGAATAAAATATATTTTATATTCAAAATAAATATTATTTTTTATTAAATGTTAATGGTGGCATTTAATAAAAAAAAATGAAAACACTAAAAAAAAATTATTCTGAGTATTTCCAAAAACAAGTTGATTTACGAATTAAAATTATTTTTTAAAAAATGATGCTAAATATCCATTAACTATTTAAATGTTAAATAAAAATAAAATAAGATATATTAAATAAGTATGCAGATAAGCATCATTATCCTAACCTGGCACAACCAAGATAGACTCTTCTTTCATCAATTCTTTAGCAAAATCCATATCACTCTCAATGCCAAGAAGGCGCGTGGTGTCCACTTCGACCTGTATAAAATTCAAAAGCAAGTCATGCAAGCAGCCATAAGCAACTCCTCAACAGATTACCAAAGAATTTATATATGCACATATACCATCACGAACATGGATCCCTGAGGCCTGCAGTAGCATCTGAGCACTTCAATTTTCTCCAAACCTCTAAATAAGGTATCTGCAGATAACTCCAATAACATGACAACATTCTCATGAAATTCCTCATTTGCATCCGAGAGGACTGTCGGAACTGCAGCCTGATCCAACGTAAATTAGCACCAAATTAGTAGTAAGCAATAGAACAGAACAGATTGAACAAGAAAGGTGGTATCTTGAAACCTGAATCACTGAAGCTGGGCCAGAATAAACATTCATTAGTATTTCAGTTGCCTCCCTTACCTATCACAGGCAAGATCAAATCATACATAGATATACCAGAATGATTAAATCTTAAAATATAGCTATTAATTAGTCATAAATTATTTATATATTAAAAAAAATCATACTCTTTGAAGGGTGCCTTGCGGATCGCAAATGACTAACCAGCCAAGACGCCAGCCAGGAACCATCCAACGCTTGGCCAATGATCCGATTGTGATTACCGGTGCTAGATGGGCAAAGGAGGCCATGGGTACGAAGCTGACGCCTCCAAAGACCATTCCACCATAAACTTCATCGGCAATTATGGGAATGTTCAAATCCCTAGCAATCTCGGCAATCTGCAACGGGAGAAATCCTTAGCTTCAAATATATAGGTCCATTCCATCCAATCCAGAATCGATTAAGACTGGCTGTAAGCTGGCTCCAAACCTTGAAAGTCAAATTTATAGCCCTAATTTGCACAATGTGCAACAGGATTTTGGGGGGAAAGAGAGAGAGAGAGAGAAGGGGGATAGTCGTCCAACCTGGAAAAGATGATGGGCCGAGAAAGTAGCGCCAGAGGGATTATTCGGGTTGATAACTACGATGGCTAGGGTTCGATCATCCGCAAGAGAGCGGATCTGAGTGGGATCAGCTTCCCAGCGGCGCGACGGTAGCAAGTCATAGTAACGACAACGGACACCGGCAAGGTCGCAGGCGGAGTCGTATAGAGGGAATCCTGGCCGGGGAAGGAGAATGTTGCCGCCGGCGGAGGATAGAATGGTGAGAACCAAATGAATGGCTTGGGTGGCACCTGAGGTGAGGAAGACGTCGGCGTCGGAGACGTGAAAGGGAACTACTTCAGAGCGGGCGCAAAGTTTCAACACTTTGGTTAAGTGCTCTGCCACCGCGCTGCCAAATCATCAATTTTTATGACGTTAAATCAAATTCACATATATGTATGATAAATCACATGCTAAAACTTTAAAATGGAAATCTCCTTTATGACGAAGAACCACCACTGGAGACCTGTCACTTTTTATTGTCATGGAGCGCTTAGAGACCTGTAAATTTCGGTCAACCCACACTTATTATTATTTGTGGCCAATACTTTTTGGGTCTCTCAAAGGAATAATTATTAGGTCTGGACACCGGATATAGTTCTACATCCGAAGACCAATAATATGTCGCCACGTGCTCTTACTCTTTACCGCGATGCCCGACGACCCGACCCAGATTGGAACCCGGTATTGTTATGTTCGGGTATTGCTAGGTATTGCTTGACAATAACCAATACCTAGCAATACCGAGGTATTGATCTTGACTGAATGATATTTCTTATTATTGCCAAGCAATATCGAGCAATACCTAGCAATCCCCCGGTCTGTACAAATCAGTCAATACATAGTAATCCCGGGTCCGGTCAGGTCTGAGTCGGGCAGTCGGGTCACACGGTAAAGAGTAAGAGTACGTGACACTATTTTACTAACGTCCGAACATAGAGCTACGTCAGGACACCAGACCTAATAAAAATTCCTCCCGAAGGAGGGTGCTACTGCCCGAGAGAATCGAACATGAGATGGGGCCGGGTACCCACCCGTGCTTGCTCACCAACCAACTAATTTATAATCAAAATATTTAACTAATTGATTAAAATGAGCTGCATAAAAAATAATATTCTTAAGATAAGATTTAAAAATTAAGAAACTTAATGTATTTCCAGCTTTATATGTATATAAAAACAAGGAGACACATGCACTTAGTATAAAATATGTTATCTCTTTCTATTTTTTATTTTTCTTATAATAAGTTATAATTTAAATGAATTTAGCAAGTAGCATTATGGGGCTTTTTGGTTTATTTAAAAAGAATAAAAAAATAATATATTTGAAATTTTTAAAATTATTTGAATAAATATAAAATACATGTATGCGATTTTTTTTTATTTGAATTGAATTAAAATAATCTGTAAAATCTAATGATGACAACAATTGGCTGCTGGCTATAATGGCCATTAGGCCCATTACAAATTAATAATTTAATTCATTTATAATTATGATTATCATGAGGGTAAAGTAGATATTTCAATTTTTAATTGAGGTAATGAACATACAACGTAAAATACATTCAAAGACATAATATTTTATGAAAATGTAGATAAGTGTTATTATATTATTTTTCATGACCAATATCATTTAAATGTAAGAAATTCATAACATCTTGTAATAATTAATAAGATCTATTAACAGAATCGATCCTGTCCACACGTTGCTTGAACAGGATCGTCCTGCAACATCCTATCCACACATTAAAGAAACCAACAAAAAACTTTACAAGGAGTTCTTCCTAGAAAATATCTAATTTAATTTTTATTAATAAAATAAAATAAACTAGTAATATATAATCAAATTCACTGTCGAACAAATTTTTAAAAACATTAAAAATCACTCTCGACAGATCAATGGAGTTTAAAAAAAAATTATTATTATGATTACGTACGTCCAAAATAAAAAATAAAAAAGGAAGCTCACCGGCGAGCAGGTGGGAGGCCGAAGGAAGGAGCATAGGAGTCGGTGAGAGAGGAAGTGAAGGCGGAAGAAAGAGAATCTATGAAGGGCGGCCGGCCGCCGAGAAATTGAGGATAAGCTGTGGGATCGCCGGTGCCGAGAGAGATAACAGTCTTCTCAGTGTTAGACAAAGCCTGAAGCTCAGCCATCACTCCTCTAATGGAATATTTCACTTCCCGAAGCACTGTGTTGCAGCCTATCATTTTTGTCTTTGTAGCCGTTGTTCCTCCATTGTTCTTCTCTTCAGTTGAAACCTACACAAATATTTATATCATTATAAATAAAATATGGCGAAAGAGAGAGAGAGCAAAGATTGGAAATTGTGAAAATTAATTATACCTGAGAAATAGGGGCCATTGATGTAAAACAGGAAGAGAAATATTAATGCTTTCAGCTTGTTCTTGTGATATGCAGACGGGCGGAGTACTGACGGAGAACTCTTTAATTAGACACTTGACAGAGAAAATAAATAAAATGAAGTAAAATAAAAAAAATAACGTGTTGATTTGGCAACCATGTAATACTTGTCCTTACCGCCGAGGCCCAGCTGGCTAAGCCAACCAAGCAACTGTCACCGCAACATGCATTTATTGCAACATCAAGCACATGCATGGATCATGGATGAATCTTGGACACTCGATCGAACTAAACCTAAAGTCATCAGTAAGTGGTAGAAACTTCTAATATTATATCCTAATTACAAAAAAAAAATCATCTTAAATGAAGTTTAATTTAATAGTGACAGTTAATAATCATATCTAGATGTGCAGCTCGATGTGAATATGTGTGTGTGGGAGTCATATGTTGGAATAGGTTCTTATAGGAGGAAAAGAATAGTGTGGAGGAGTTTCATGTAGGTGAGCTAGCAACCCTAATGTTGGTGGGAAAGGGTTTCAATGAAGGTTAGTCGTTAAGTGATGATTATAAGTGCTAATTAATCCAAGATTAAAGATAAAAAATGCACCGTTAAAAATTCAAATAGTATTTGATGCCTTTTGTACCGCTATATAAAGAATGAAGGAGGGTCCCATCAGTTGTATTGTTTGACGGTGTGCCCTCCCATCAATCTTGTTCAAGGCTAAAACATAAAGGCCTCATAGGTCATATTTGTCACAACACAATCTCATAAGACTCACAAACTGGACAAATCCTATCAAATTGGATTGTAACAAACAAATCGTTGGATCTAAGTTTTAAAAAATTTTCAAGTTTTTTTTTTCAATATAAAATTTAGAACTAATGACAGACCACAAAACTACTAACAACATCTAGTATACTAAAAATGAACTTATTGTTAAAATTATCTTTTCATTATCATCAAAAAATATATATGCAATTGTTGCGGGCTAGAATATTCACAGCGGTACAATGAGTAAACTTTTTGTCAGCAATCGGCGGCGGTCCGAAGATGGTCGGAAGGAAGTTCGACGACGGTTGGAAGCCGGGTGAAAGTCCGACAATTGTTGGCGGCTGGGGCGATAGTCCGACGATGGCCGGGCAGAAGTCTAGCGGCGGTCGTGATATTGAAAGTATTGGAAGAATTTTCTTGGCCACAGTTGACATTGATGTTGTAGCCAAGGTTGCTCCCCAATGCAAGTTTACTTTCTCGAATGCAATGCATTTATGACTAATAACTGAGGAGATATAAAGCAATACATATTTGTTATTGTAGATATATTGCACTCAATATTGAATGACTTCATTTGAACCTGATAGAAGATCATGGTAAAGGAGTGGCCTCGTTTTAACCATGCTAAGATCGTTGGTGTGAATTGCCTTTGAGATTGCAGTAAAGGTTGACCCCAGTCAAGAATCACTTCTCACAAAATTGATGTAGTGGTGACTAATAATTGACAGGAGATAATGAATGTTTTCTTCCTTGGGCTTTTAATATTGAAGAACTTCTTTTGAATTTGGTAATACATCATGATAATTGGCCTCGATTCAATTATGCTAAGGATATTAATGTGAATGATCTTTTGAGGTTGAGACAAAGGTTTCCCCCAGCCAGGGATTAGTCACCACAAATGATGTCAAATTGTTATGTCTTGAAATATACGTGACGTTAGAGATATATAAAGTTTAACATATTAGCCTTATATGAATATACATCATACATATAGATAAAAAGAGTATGGTGCAATATTCATAAGAAACAACAAAAAATTTATATGGGAAACCCTAAAAAGGTGAAAAATTATGGGGCCTGACCCAATTTGAACGAATCCTCTAATATTTACGGTTGATTGCAAATAATAACCCTCCTTAGAGGAGGGTGATGAATCAATATATCAAATACATATTGTATAGAGCTCTTTACTTGATAGTTATTCTTAAAAGAATGTTTTATATGTTTGCTTAGTAAGTATGACCGTAGTCGATAGGCGACGATGGTCGGAGGAACCATAGTCATCGGTCGATGGTGGTCTTAGTGTGTCGTAGTTGGTGAGCGATAGTGATTAGTGTGTATCGAAGTCAGAGTGTCACAGTGTTCGGATGGATAGTAGTCGGTGGGAAATGGTGGTTAGACGGATCGTAGTTGGATGACGGTGGTTGAAACTTGAAAGGACCTTACTTGATGGGCGAAGGTTATTAGAGGGACTGTAATTAACTGGTGACAATGGTCAAAGGGATCGGATCATAGTTGATAAGTGACGGTTTCCAGAACTCATAGTCAGGTGATATTGCTTTGAGGAAGGCTCGTTAGTGACTTCCATATAAAGGTTCGACAGTCACTATCGGCCAAAGCTTCACCAATGGCGGCTTGGTGATGCAGATTCATTGACGATGATGCTAAGGTGGAGCTCCAAGAGTCTTCAAGCTTCATAGCTTTTTCCTTCTTCCTCTCCCCTCATGATTTCCCTCATATGAAAAATGAGCGGTCTATTTATAATTTTTTATGAGTGCATGACTAGTAAAAATGAAAATGATCAAGGGAAAGTTGGGAGTGCTCCAACGGACGGCTCATATTGATCCCCTTGATCGTGGAACATTTATCAAGTCTCTAAATGCCCAAATAATGTTAGAAATATTAGCAATATTGGGCTCATTGGATTAGTCTTGTCAAGCCGCTGATTCAAATATAAACATGCTATATTTAGATAACATATGGCCATCCAATTTGTGCTTTGAGCCTTATAATTATATTTTAGGCCCTCGATTTGGACTCATTTGGTCTTGGATTGGATTGATTTTGGTTTCATTAGGTTCATCTATTTAAGATGTTCAATTTGATTATAAGTTTGTTGAAATCAGAGTTTAGATGATCCCTAATATAACATCAAAAAATTATTTTGATCGGGCATGAATCTTAAGGAAAAATCAAGTTGTAATCTTCTAAAATTAAATTCAAAATCATATGAACTCCAATTTTAGCAAACTTTATAGTCGAAATGAATGAAAAAAAAATGGATGCTAGGACACAAAATTTGACTCAATTCGAGCCCAGATGGTCCCAAATCGAAGACTCGAAGCAAATTTGTAAGGGTACCATAATTTGAATTATCAAACAGTTTCCAAATATGACATGCTTATAGTTAAATAGAGCTGCTTGATGAGATGAATCTAATAAGCCAAAGATTGCAAATTTTGATATCACAAATGTACTCAAATACTTAAGAAATGGACTATCATCAAAGGGGATCAATATTAACCGTCCATTCAAATAACTCCCAACTTTCCCTTGATCTCCCTCCTATTTATTGATCATGCCACTCTTTGAAAACTATAAATAGACCTCCTCATTCTTCATTGCGGTAGGAGGGAAGAAGGGGGACCAAGCAAGAAGAGAGGGAAAGTTTTATTGCCACCAGACTCCTCGACCACCAACTAACGCCGGACATCCGGCAGGCGATGGACTTCTGGCAGTCGCCATACTTTCGTAGGACTTTGCCCAACACCGAACTTCCGCTTATCGTTGGATTTCTACACGACATCGGACTTTCGCATGTTGCAAGATTTCTACCCAACACCCGACTTCCAATCATCGGAATTCTGCCCGTAGCCAAACTTTCATTAGATTTCTACTCGACGTTGGGCTTCTACCCATTGCCGGACTTTCATCGGAATTCTATCTGATGCCAAATTTCTACCCAACACCAAACTTTTACCAGTCACCGTACATCTTTTTGTCGCTAGACTTTTGTTGAACTTCTACCTGACGTCGAGCTTCCTCTAGCCGTCAAATTTCTACTTGACGCCGGACTTTCACCCATCATAGGATTTCTACTTGACACCGGACTTTCATCAGAATTTTAACCGACGCCAAACTTCTGCCTGTCACTGGATTGCTACTTGACACCAGACTTCCACCCGTTGCTAGACTTCTACCCGTCACCAAACTTTTATTGGACTTCTACTCAATGATAGACTTATGTCTGTCACTAGATTTCTACCCGATTATGGACTTCCTTTTGTCGTTGGACTTCTTCCCATCGTCGAGCTTCTACCCATTATCGGAATTTCGTCGGACTTCTACTCGACCCTGAACTTCCGCCTATCGCTGGATTTTCTACCTGATGTCGGACTTCCACCGGCCTTTGTATTTATACCCGATGCTGTACATTCATCAGAATTCAACTCGACGCCAGACTTCTTCTCATAGTCAAATTTCTACGCAATATCAGACTTTCGCCATTCATCGAACTTTTGCTCATTGTCAATCTTTCATTAAACTTCTAGTCGATGTCTAACTTCCATTGGTCGCCAGATTTGTACCCAAAATTGGACTTCCACCCGTTGTCGGACTTCTGTTTGTCGTAAGACTTTCGCTAGACTTATACCAAACGTCGGACTTTCTCCCTTCGTCGGATTTCTACCAATATCGGACTTACACCAATTGTCAAACTTCTTCCCGTCACCAAACTTTTGTCATACTTCTACCCAACACTGGACTTTTGCAAGACGTCAAATTTCTATCTGACGTCAGACTTCCACCAGTCGCAGGACTTCTGCCCATCATCGAACTTTCATCGGACCTTTGCCTGACACTGGATTTTTGTCAGACTTCTATGTGATGTCAAACTTCCATCCATCATTAAACTTCTACCTAACATTGGACTTATGCCCATCACTGGACTTCCGACCTCCGTCACCAGCTAACTATGGTCCTTCCAATCTCCTTCACTAGACAATAATCTTTTTGGCCACTATCACCCGCCAACTACAGTCCTTCCAACCTCTATCACAAAATAACGGTCATGTCAACAACTATCATGTAACTACAGTCTTTACAACTACTGTCGCTCATCAACTATGATCCTGCCGACCAAACGAGAATGTCAATAGTGACTCTTTTAAGTCCCATCATGTAATGCATTTTATATGATGTATATTTATTACATCAAGCCAAGGCCTTCCCCCAAAGAAGGGTCTTATTTGTAATCAACTGCAAATAATAGTAGATTCATTCAAACTGTTCGAGGCCTCGTAATTTTTTCTCTTTTTAGAGTTTTCCATATAAAAAATATTGGCGTCTCTTATAAATACCGCACCTTCTCTTTTATTTTTATTGTGTACTCAATTTTTGTACAAAGCTAAGATGTTAAACTATATATTTCTCTATCACTGTGAATATTGCAAGATACAACAATTTGGCATCGTTTTTGGGAACACGATTCTCGATTGGGGGATTATTTTTGCTCCAACTTTAAAAGGTCGTTCGTATCAACATCCTAGCATAAGCTATTGACACATCAATTTCATGAGAATTAAATGTGAAATGGGGGCAACTTTGACTACAACCGTGGTCAAGAAGATTCCTCCAACTCTTTTAATATCTAAGATGATATCTTGGGATAATAAAGCTCCTAATAAATGTGATGAAGCTTTCAATAAATTTCAAGCTCTATACAATCATTAAATGAACTTTTAGTCATTGGATAAGGTCTTAATCTCGACCTCAAAAAGATAATAACGATCTAAAAAAAGATCATTCTTCACCTTTAATTTGGGATACACACGGCATTCTCCCCCTCCCAATTAAGGCAAAATCAATCCCTGTGTGATTTGATTTGACCTCTTTCATATATGTTAATGTCATTGAACGGTGCTCTGACATACAACCTCAGATATGTCATATATTCTTTGTGGATTCTCTCGACCTCTTTCATATAGGTTAATGTCTTCAAGTAGTGCTCTGACATATAACCTCAGATAGGTCATATATTCTTAGTGGATTATCTGTACCTCTTCCATATAGGTTAATATCATTTAACAACGCTCAAACATATAATCTCAGATAGGTCATATATCCTTGGCGGATTCTTTCAACCTATTCCATATAAGTTAACGTCATCGAGCAGTGCTTTGACATACAACCTCGGATATGTCATACATCTTAGGTGGATTCTCTTAACATCTTTCATATATATTAACGTAATCAAGCAACACTCTAATAAATAACCTCAGATAAGTCATACATTTTTTTTTTGGATTCTATTGACCTCTTCCACATAGGTCAACATCATCGAGTAATGCTCTGAGTAGATGATATTCTTTTTAGAAAAAATTCATGAAAGCAAGTAGTTGATAAAATCATCACTCATATGAAAACTTTAGTAGGTTGAAAAGCCTCAAAAAGATATATCAAGCAATATATCAAAACATGTCTCATAAATGCATAAAGAACTTAGTTTCCTCTAAGGAATAAGTTCATTTTAAATGAAAAATAAGCATCGAGATTATACAATAATCTTGAATTCATATACAATATCATTGAAATTATATAGATTACACATTAGGTTCAATTATACATTCATTTTTACAAGAAAATGAATTAAAATTACACCAGCATTATCCGTACAAGCATCTCATACAATTTTTTCTTTAAATAAAGGTTAAAAACTAATCATTATCAAGCCTCCACTTCATTGACTCTATTAATGTGTCAATAAAGTGTTGACAAAGCACACTATTTTGACCCCTTCCATCAGAGATGTCTGATGTCTGCACACATCTTAATTGATACATATTGCCTTTACCAGAATGCAACTGAACCACCGTCATCATCAGCCCTTCACCTAATGTTCGTCGTTAGCCCTTCACCTCATATTAACCATAATCGACTTCTCACTCGGCTACTATTAGCAACACAGCCTCTAACTATCTCATTCAGCTCTCCACCAGATCATTGATTTACATCAGATTTCAACCTGATCATCGATCGTCACTGGACTTTCGCTTAAGCAACATCAAAATTCTTCCAATATACTAACATCAATACTTATCCTCCCATGTATTATTACCATTAGATCATCTCAAATCACCCTTGCATATAAGAGGTTGTTGATCTTCTTCTATCAGATTTGTCTATCGAGAGAGTAAATTCTCATAATGACTTCTACACGAAAGAGAGACAATGAAGTTTGATAGGGGATGTCACATATCTCAGATAGTGAAATGTTTCTAATATAAGAAGAAAATCAGATGAGAAGAAGGAAGAAGGAGAAAGCTTCTTCTGCACAAAAGAGGAGCACTAAAGTTTGATAGGAGATGCCACCTATCTTAAAAAGTGGAATGACTTTAATGTAAGAAAAATATTAGAGGAGAAGAAGAAGGAATGATGAGAAAGCTTATACACAAAAGAGGGGTACTAAAGCTTGATAGGGGATGCCGCCTATCTCAGACATTGGAATGCCTCTAATGTAAGAATAAAGTAGAGAAATGTTGAAAATTATAACTTCTACATAAGAGAGGGGCGCGCACTTGTACTTGATAGGAGATGTCACATATTCAAGACAATGAAATGCATCAACTATGAGCTAGATAATTAGAGGAAGAAGGGAGAAAAAGAAGAGGAGCAATATATCCCATATCCCTAGGGGCCTATTTATAGGTGAAAGAGGAATAGAAATATTCAAAAAAAGATTATAAGAATATTCTAGGAATAAGAATATCCTAAGAATATTTAAAAAAATTATTTTTTTTAAAAAGAGAAAAGATAAATAAAATGTTTCTCTAAAAAAAGAATGAGAGAAAAAAACACCGGCCGGGCTAAAAAAAAAGAAAAAAATCTATTTAAAAAAAGGTGGCTAGGCCCACACAAAAAAAAATCTCTTACAACAAAACCGCGCACAAAAGGCGTGTATTTTTATTGGAGCATGATTAATATATGTTTTAATTCATATATCATTGTCATAGATTTTTCAATTCTATATATGAATTCAATTAACTTTATATTAACTAATATATAGATGTTAATATTTATTAATATAAATATATCTCTTATTAATATATGTTTTGAGATTAATTTTTTTTTGGGACATTTGGGCTATTTAAGGCAAACTGACACACACAACGCATACACATGGACTCGAACCTTGAACCTCTTAGTTGGAAGCCTAAGCTCTCAACCAATAGGTCAAGGAGAGTTGTGTAATATAATAATTTTCATTAAAATAAGTTATAAATAATATTAATTTATATGAATTAATGTCTACTTAATTAATGAATATTAATTATTAAACTTAATTTACTCATTTTAAATAATTCATCTCATTTTGCTTGGCCCCTGTTTGCTTTCCCTGTATTTCTTCGTTCTGTTCTTCTTCGGCTCCTTCGTCGCTTGTTCGACTTCGCTCCTCGAAGACGTTACCTTTCTGTTTGATCGGAAGTTATGAAATTTTGATCGGAAGCAGCGACGGGAGCTCGCTCGCTGTGAAGGTAACTTTCTCCCTTTCGCGCGCTTCTTCGGAAATTCGGGATTTACCACGAAAAAGGGGTAATTTTCCGTCTACGGCCGCTTTCATTTACCGTGAGATTTGATTTTGCATTTTAAGCCGTTTGGCTGGATTTCGCTCAAATCCACTTCAAATCCGGCATAAATCCTGCTACCAAACAGCCCCTAAAAGGGTTTAGGAAATCGGGAGGGGAAGGAATCCTACTAGGGTTTTAGCGTGAAGTTATGAGTTGTGATGGTTGCATGAAGGCTTGATCTTGAAATTGAAGAAAAGATTCTTATTCTAGTTATTTAACTGGGAATACATATTGCTCAACTTTGGGCGGCAATTCATCTCGGTTGCTGATTCGCTAGAGAAAGGCTTCATTTCCAGAATTTCCTCTTCCGCTTCTGTCAAAGGTATACTTTTTAGTCTTTCCGGGTGTTCAAATTATTTGTTTTGTTTTTGTTGTATTTTTTGGGTCAATTCCTCTTTTAGTAAGTTTACACGACTATTCTTTGAAATGTTTGTGCCAAAGACTTCCAAGAACTTTGGAGTTGACCTGGGAAATTGCTATCGGATATCTTTTTGTTTTTTTCTTTCGTTTCTGGATATTGATAAGTGCAGGGCAGATTTAGAGCAACAGTTACTTTCCTCTATTGTGATCTGGAGGTCACAATTTCGAATAATGAAAATAGCCTCTCACGACCCTAACCTACTGGATTTTGAAAATCAGTGTCCTTTTAATACCCGCTCCCTTATGCTTTACTACGCTATTGATGACCGCATGACTTGCTTTGTAATGAAGTTTTGCTGCATGATGGTAGGCAATGGCTAGATCAGTTGATCCACCAAATGGCACTGGAAATCCTGGAAAGCATTACTATGTGATGTTGCAAAGCCTCTTTGAGATTGACACAAAGTATGTGCCGATCAAGCCAATTGGTAGGGGAGCATATGGGATTGTTTGTTCCTCTGTGAACAAGGAGACAAATGAGAAGGTTGCAATCAAGAAAATTAATAATGTATTTGAAAATCGTGTCGATGCGCTTCGAACATTGAGGGAAGTGAAACTTCTCCGTCACCTACAGCATGAGAATGTCATTGCTTTGAAGGATATAATGATGCCGCCTCATAAAACTTTTAGGGATGTTTATTTGGTCTATGAACTCATGGATACTGACTTGCATCAGATTATCAAATCTCCTCAGGCACTCTCCAATGAACATTACCAATATTTTCTCTTTCAGGTATATTTATTCTCTAATGCTTTGCTAATAATTTCTTGCATATTGGGACATTTAATTTTACTATGATTTGATGCTTCTATTGTTTAAATTGTTTGTGAAGTGCTCTTGTAGCTTTGTTTAACCTAAAGAGTGTCTTCATGGAAGCTTTGTTTAATTCAATGACACTCGGGCTTGTATTTTTTGGCTTCGACAAGGGATGCCTCTTTCTCCGACAAATGCTGCTCAGCCTTCTTTGACTCAAGGTAAACAATCTTGGCCTCCGTCTTGTCCAGGCAAGCTCCATCTTCGTCCCTTTTCTTATTCATATCGAATCGCCTCTTGGCAGCCTTCTTCGTGGCTTTCTATGCAAGATGAAAAATGCTCAATGGTGCATTTGCGACTCACCTCGTTTGCCTTCATTCAGCTAGCAAGCATCAAGCTAGTGTGCAGGGGTTCGAGGATCTAGTTGTGGAGTTCATAGGAGAGCTTTGTCACGGCTTTGCAGTGAAGTTTCTTCTAGACTTTCGTTGGCTGGAATATCTTGGATATGCGCATGTCAAACCGACTCTTATCAACCGCTAGCTCAAACTCATTCGGGGTCCTTGTGGTAGCATCACCATTTTCATGATGGTGTAGGATGCACACCAACTCAAGACATTCATGAGCAAACAAGCTAGCTGCAATTCATAATCTTGTGCAAATGTCCTTAGGAAATCTCTTGTAAGTGGCCTCAGTCACATTACTTAATTATGCCTTGGAACGCGATCTCTTCACCTCTATTCGAAAATCTTCTTGATGAATTCCTCGACCATGCTCTTCAAAACCCTCCAACCTAGCTAATCACATCAACCATAATAAGAAATGTCGGGATGCAAAGGCATTTCTTTCAGCAAATTTTAAACACCACATTGAGAGTAAGGTAGCAACCATTGCTCCCATGATATTTCAATATTAACGGGCAAGTTTCAATATACCTTTATACCAACATACTCATTATTATCTCCAACTTGAATCAATGAAATCAAAGCATAATTCTTGTGGCGGCGCATACTCAGTGCTATTGGGATCCCAATCCCCATAATTATTGCCCCATCAGCCTCATTGTCCCCCATAATCTATTGTCCAACAATCATGATAGTCTGCTAAACACAAAAATGTACACTACATGATACCATGTTTTGATATCACGATCTCGTAACCACCTTTCTGCTACACTATGGTGCCACTTGGCGGGCGGGAGAGGGGGTTGGTTGGTTGGCTAGGGAACTAGTTAGCTAATTAGTTAGTGTAATGGTAAGCTCACCCACATCATTTATTAGTGTTCAACAATATTTTTCTTGGGGCCCGCAACACAGCTCTATCACTCTCGTCCTGTCAAATTCTTCTACAATATTTTAGCAACTCATTTATAAGTACATTTTCCTCTCATCTTCATAAAAAAGATATGTTGTAATTCTCTCCTCTACCTATTGTAGTTGTACCTAACTCTTTAAGGACTCCGCTTTATGTATTCTGCTCAGAAGCTCAATAAATCATCTCGACTAATCACATAGTTGGCGTAGCTTGCTTGATTGAACCACTCTAAAAGTTCATGGTGTTTGACACTGTTTCTCTTCTTCTATCTTTCTGGTTGATTAGTCCCTCTTTGCCTCCTTAGCAAGCATTCTGTGAAGACAACATGCTTCCATTTTCTCTATTCTCGAACCTTTGATACGTTTACTCGTTAATATCTAGGCTCGACGAGTTTTCATCATCAACAAAAAACATTGTGCGATGAGTGATGGGGCATCACACGTGATTTGTGGAACATCATAGGTGCAATTCACGATTTGGTTCAAGTGTGAAGGCACAAAGGTGGACTTGATGAGTTCTCATATGGGCACAAAGGCGGACTTACAAATGAAAATTCACACTAAGGTGCAGAGGTGATAGTTGGCTAGCTGTTACATATGTGCCCAATGTTAGAACTAAGACGAAGGAGGACTGGTGGCTATTAGTGTGAGTGGAAGTGTTAGGAGTTAGTTTTCTATCTTGTTAAGAGGTATTTATATGGATATTTTGTCTTAGAATTTGCCTAACTAAATGTTTCTCATGGGTTAAAGGAGATGCTCAAATTCAATCGAGCTAAGTCCAGATGGCCAAGCTAAATGCTCATTTCAGATTAATCTAGCTTGGAGGAATGACTTTTAGTTCAATTAATTTAAAATTTTAATCAAGTTATCAAGCTAATTTTAAGAATTTTTAATCAATTCGAGTTGATAGGTCGGTTTGGGTCGAACCGATTTGACCCGGATCTAAACGGGTCAACCTGAACCTTACCCGTTTTTGCAAACAGATCAGATATTTTAACCAGGACCTAACCCGCACAGGTTGCCGGGTTGATACGATCCGACCAAAATTTAGGAGATTTGGCTGAAGAAGCGTGAACTGAGCTCCCGTCGCTACTTCCAGTTCCTATTCAAAGCCGGCGACGAAGCAGCGGCAACAACGACGGTAGCGGGCGAAGTTCGCAACCGCGAGTGCTGCCAGTGGGCGAAATCCGCGAGTGCGAGCAGCGACAACAACGATGGAAGACGATCGGCGAGCCTCAAGTGCGGGCAGCGGGCAGAGTTCGCGAGTGCGGGCCGAAATCTAGAATGAACTCCGACTTTCCAGTCATTGTCGGGTTGATTTCGAGTTTCCGGGTCAACACGAACCCGACCCTTTTTTTTAAATGCATAAATAATCCAAACCCGAACCCTACATGTTTGCCAGCTGGGTTAACCCGAACCTAGATTTTTCTGGGTTGCGTCTAGGTCGGGTTTTGGGTTGTGTCAAAAATTGACACCCCTACTTCAGCAGGACCATGACTATAATTATAAGGGGTGTGCTTTGGGTTCTAGCAAAATAACCTTTAGGACCACGCCTTACAGGACTATGATCACAAATTACAACTAACAAGCTTTGGTGTTGAAGTGATTTGATCTTTAGGGCTAGGCCTTACATGTATATCATAATAATATGGTCCATATCTAATTAGGAGCAACTATGCTAAAACGAAGTTCTATTGAATTGAATGTCATCTTAAGGACGGTTCCTTTAAGACTTACGATGTTTTTGTGACCAATAGAAGAGAGGGATGGTTCCTTTGCGAGTTCATCGAAGTGAGGCAAAGTGAAGGAGTCTGCCGTATTACTAGCTCCCAAAATGGTTAGAGATCTACAAAAGCTCATGGTAATACCATTTTAACCCAAGAAGAAGTATAAACTCATTTGGGATATCGTGATACTGCAATAATCAGGTCAAGGGAAGACAAATAACTCTTTAGAATAGAGTTTTCATGACATTTGTATCAAATTCACCAAAGAGTTTATTGTATATCACCATGAAGAGTTCAATGACTCGTTACAATATAAAATGATACCACAACAGTTGAATTGAGGGGGATTTGGGTCTCAATGGCTCAGACCTAGTTGGGGTGATCGAGTTTATCTCCCTAGGCCTGTGAGATGTGGGATCTCATGTCTTTTTAGGGGTGTTCACCAAGGTGATTCAATCACCTGGTATAGGGCACATGACCCTATCCATAGGTTACCTTAATTTGGAAGCCTTTTGAGGTGAAAGGATGTGAGATTTGTAGAAATAGAGGTTTGTTGATCCTTTATTTTTTGTTTCTTAGTTTGCTCTTGATTTGAGGTAAGTGAAACTAGAGAGGCAAAATTGGTTGAAATTGGGTCTATTTGACACTGTTGTGCTAAGAGATAATAACTTGTTTGATAGTCCATATCACATTCGATTAATAGTGAGTGAAACTAGAGGAAAGATCATTGCTTCAGTGATTATTTTGTTAAGTATCACCAGTTGAGTGGGGGAATGAGATGTGCAACCTCACAATCAACTAAGAGATAAGTTTTTCATTTATATATTAATTATATGGCAAAGGGCCTTCTCATGAACTTGCCATTTCAATGGAAGTGAAAAAATAACATGATAGAGGTCAAGGAAAACGTCTACTCTAAAGGTTCTTGGTCAACCAAATGATCATGAGCCTAAGGTATGTAGGTTTGATGCAGCTTAAGATTGTAACATCAACTTCTCTAAATCACGAAACTCTTCCAACTGAAGTCTGGCATTCCTCTCATTGGATAATGATGGAAGCTCTAACTCAAGAGGGAAGATTACTTCAATCACCCTGAAGGCCAAAGTCGTTGAATAGATTTAGTTAGTGTGTGGTAGGTGGTCTATAGGCTTACAATGCCTCAGTAAACTTATGATGCCACTCTGGTTTGGTACAAAGGAGTTTCATTATAGGTTGTATAAAGGTTCTTTTTACATGTATCAACCAGATGATTTGCCCAATATAATATGTGGTAGAGTCCCACTAAATGTCAATGAGAGAACCTGGCCATATTAATACTCAAAAAGATGTATCATTATTTGAAATGATGCTGTTGGACATGCCAAAGCGACAAACAATGACTTGAAAGAAAGTTGACACATTATTCGCCTTCACCTTTTTGCAGGGGATGCCTTTAGCCCGCTTCAAGAAGTAATCGGAAGAAGGAATCTATAACCATTGCGAGAGGGAGGGGCATAGGATCAATGATATCCATACCAGAGCTTTCAAAAGGCGAAGAGACCACAATGACATGGAGTTGACCTAATAGAATTTTGTCATGAATTTGACATTGATGGCACTATTAGGAATGCTAAATACAATCATTGATCTTGGTGATTTAAGAATAACAGAGGCACTTAATTGTAACTTTAATAATGAGATCAAATTGATGAGCTCTGCAAAGCCATGTATCTCTCTTATGACTTTATGGCTTTCTTGTGATTGTTTTCTTGTAATTAAGGCATCATGATCACATCTAATCAAATGTGCATTGGTATATGGTGTCTTTGATGAGCGAAAATAACAAAACTCTTTTCTTACTCTGGTCAACAAGGTTTTTGTTATCATTAGCTTCCTTAGTCATATGTAATTTGTGAAGGAGACTTTTCAATTGGATTATTACTCAACTGCTAAGACTATGGGGGTTTGAGACTATTCAACAATGATTGTATCAAGAATTATATACAGGATTAAGGGCTTGTTCTAAATCGAGGAAGCCATCATTGGTGGGTTGATTAGGTAGTGCCTAATGTTATTGAAAGCCTTTTGACACTATTGATCTGATCCAAAATAGATACCCTTCTTTGTATGGATGGCTCTAGTGTTCTTTAGGGTAACTAGCACTGGTGGGTTCAATGTTTGAATGAATCATCGCAATAAAGCAAGCTTGTTGTGGCAGAATCATAGCTAGTTTAGACTCTTCAAAGGCCTCCATATGTAGAATAGATCATTGAGGGATCTATCTCAATGCATTGATGATGAACAACAAAACATAGGAGCTTATTGTCTAATACTCCAAAGACACTTAAAATGATACATCTTGAGGTTATATTGAAGACAATCCACAGGTCTTGAAGGTGGCTATTGTGGACCCTACTCTTGACAACCAATTCTTCAATAAAACACTTATCCTAGTAGTGGTTGAGGTTGTCCAAGATAAGGGTCATAACTTGGTAGGTGGCTTTGACATTCTTAAGTTTAAAAGGTGTAGCCTTTTTGCAATTTATACCAATGAGAGTGTGAAATGTGGCAAACCGCTTATTTTAATGGGCTATCTTGATCTGAGTATATCTAGATGAGTCATCAATGATGGAAAATATGCTATGAGACAATGCAATGCTATCAATATGCTCGAGAATGGGTAAAGGGTAGTATACCTTTTGATAAGCCACATTCAAATCATGAAAGTCAATGCATACACAAACCTATCCTTTTTTTTTCTTGTATACTGGAAAATATTGGCCAACAAATTGGGATACTTCTCTTCTGAAATGAAGTCAGATTCGATAAGCTTCTTTGTCTAAATGATTACTTCTTGTTCGATTTTCAATCTTATCCTACAAGGGGTTGCTTAATAGGGACTACTTCAGCCTTGAAGGCGAGTTTGTGGACTATTACCTCTAAGGTGGAATTTAGCATCTCAGTGTAACTCCAAGCAAAACAATCTTGAAACTTACAAATGAGCTTTATTAACCTTCAAGTATCAAACTCAAAGAGTAAATCACAATTGATGTTAGGCCGGGATATACCCTATCATCACTATCATCATTCAGGCTTTGCCCTCCTCCAACAGTGACAACCAAAGGGGAGCTATTAATAACATGAATAATGACAACATGAGTGCTCACTTCATCAATACCCCATGACTTGCCCAAGTTACATATGAATATTCGTAGAAGACTAGGCAGAGAGTAATAATGCATACCCCATATAATAATTAGTGGGAGATGAAGAGCAAAAAGAAATTGGAATATATTTATTGAAATCAAAAGAAAGCTCTCTATAGGAACACATGCATTGATCCTTGTGAGGAGCCTACACTATAAAATGGATTGGCGCATTTTTCACACTGCTCAAGAGGGGGATTAGAAACATATGCAATTCCATAACAAAATTTCTTGTATTCAGGGTTAACTCACACACAACTTGTAGGTATAGAGCATACTGGCACATTACTATTACTGATTCACAAATCATATATTTTATATATAAGTTTGTAGGCATGTGGAATTCGACTAAGTCTGACATTTGACAGTGTTATTAAGGTTTGAGTTGCCACTGTGCCAAACTCCTTATAGCGGTATATGATAGCAATGAATGCTTTCACAAACTCCCTTTTGGCCCTGTGGTTGGAGGAGTCGTTGGGCTAGGTATCAAGGTACTTGAGTCATACCCTCATGCACAATAAATGAACCGAGATAAATTGTCATGAGTTAAAGTGATGACTATGTGGGAATCCTAGTATTGTGATGTTGCTGCCTTCATACTCACTCACTCCCTTCACTCCCTTCTATGTGATGAAGAGTAGGTGGCTTTGGTTGTTGAGCCTTATATGTTGAGGGATGTTTACTTGAATGCTTAGAACTCGTCATAATTATTTGCTCTAGGTTTCACGCTAATATAGGTACTAGGGACTGCTTTGGCATTTCATGTTCTATATTGCCATATATGCTAACTTTATGTTATAAAGGTTGGGTACTTGGGTAGCCCTCAGACTAGAGTACTCAACACTTTGCAATCATACTTGATGCACTGGTGGATGGTGAAAGGAATCATTTCATGCTCCTTGGCTTTTTTAGAAGAGCCTTGAAAAACGTATTAGCATCTATAATGTGAAATTTTGCCTGTCCTAAACTCATGAATTTGTAGAGACGAAGTAACTAAAACAAAATTTTTTTCCCATTCTTATTGAAGCTCTACAATATAATCTAATCTAAATTGAGCTTCAGGGAACAATGGTTGAAATAATCCAAGATTTTCACATTCATTGCAATTCAATTAAGTATCATTCACATCTTCGATGACATATAAGGTATGGGAGTAGGGAAAATTGGCTCATCCCATGGAATAATGAGACTCTTTCCATTGTCTCGGACCTTGGCCATATATGGTGTAAGAACTTTAGATTATATCAGTCTCAAATTGTTTTGTACTCCATCCACAGGAGACATAGGTGGGCGAATCACCACCTTTTTTCATGTATTTTTTCGAGGTTGTTGAGGTGTATATTTGTGTTCATTATCATTCTCAAGGAACATCCATATGGATCTTATACATTGGCTCTTGTTTTGATATATAAGTTTGGTGGAATATGGAACTGAACTAGTTTGATGTTTGATAATGTCATCATCGTTTGAGTTGTTGCCTCCCCAAAATCATTCGAGTAGTATAAGGCAACAATAAATGCTTTTGCTTTCTCTCTTATAACTCATGTTTGGAGGGAGTCGTCTCAATAAATGCGAAGATATTGGATTTATGGTCATCCTCAACATCTAAATCGAAACAAGCCAACATGAGTTGAAGCGATGAAGGTTGGGGAATCTTAGTCCTTAAGAGGAATTATTATAAAAGAAATAACCACCACAAAACATGAGGTATGAGTAAGCATTTCTTTCATTGATAAGAGTCGTCTAACTAGCTACTGAGATATTGGATTTATGGTCATCCTCAACATCTAAATCGAAACAAGCCAACATGAGTTGAAGCGATGAAGGTTGGGGAATCTTAGTCCTTAAGAGGAATTATTATAAAAGAAATAACCACCACAAAACATGAGGTATGAGTAAGCATTTCTTTCATTGATAAATGAGAAAAGAAAGTCTCTAAACTTGAGAACTGGGAGGGAAGCACCCTTCTCCTTCAAGTTTACAACTTCAATATTTTCTACATAAGTTATTAAAATAAATTCAGTTACAGAATCTATTATGATTGACCTAGAGTTGGAACCATTGAAATTGATATGACAAGAGAAGGGAGAGTCATTTGTTTACCCATCTTTGGCTCTTTGCCTAGGTGGGACCTTTCCTCACAATTTGATGGCCGGTACGATTTTCTGGATAGCATAAGGGCATTTTGTTGTTAAGTTCAAGCTTGAGTGCACAAAGTCAAGCTTGACAACCTGCATGGATGCAAAACAATAACATGGAGGGGAAATGGTGGTAGACCGACGAAAACTCACATGAACGTGCAAAGGAGAGGAGATGTTGTTGTTATTGTTGTTGGTTTAACTTAGAATGTGCCTTTCTAAGTAGCATCAAAATCTAAGGGAGCTGCTTAAATCCAATTGAGTTGGCTAAACTAAGTGCTCAAATCAGGGCAAATAAGGGATGATTGCAAGCTTAGTTAATTTTTTTTCCTAATTTTAATCTCATAATCAAACTGATATTAGAAAACTTTTAGGGCAATTCAAAAGCAATCTAAATTTGCTTAAGGTGAGTTTGGGACCTATTGTATGACTAAGACTCAAACATGGTCAAATGGGGTCCATCCTAGGTCAATTTTAGTGAAATTTTACTCGATCAAAATCGATTCAAATTAATCTATGAAGGGTCCGAGGTCAAAATTTTATTAAAAGATAGTTTTAAAAGTGTGTTTATTAGGCACGGAAAATTCTTTAATTTTATTTTATCATAATATATTGTAGTATTTTTTAAATTTATAAATTGAAATGATGGAGTCTGAGCTTTGCGCTTTAAATCATATGTTCCTTTCTACATTTGGGTCATTCAATTCTTAAAACATTGATCTTGATTTATGGATTAGGCTAGGCATGGTGTTTGTAGAATTTGATTGAACTCAAAATTTGTTGAATAGCTCGTTGGGTGGTAGTGCTCCCCGATTTTTTCCCATACAAGCACCCAACGCTATATGTTCGAGTGTTGCAGTGCTATAGGCTTGGGATGGAGACATATAGTGGAGCGTTGTGGCGCTCAAAACCTCGGCGCTATGATCCTGTATGTTGCAATGTCACGGCACTGCAGGGTGAACTTAGAGACAGAGTAGAGCATCACGATACTCCAAACCTAAGCACCGTAGTGTTGCGAGCCGGTCTAGGTAGTTTTCTTTCTCGTTTTTCATGTTTAACTTGAAATGTTGCGTCCTTTGGTGTATTGAAAAATATCTCTTTGTATGTTCTGAGTAGAGAATGAAGAGAGATAAGGAGAAAGTGTGACAAAAAGAGATATGTCTAATTTCTCCTAATTTTCAAAGTGAATTCTTGGTGTGGCATCGCTCTGTGTTTTTTTCCAAGTTCCATTCATGTTAAATCCTGATGTCTATTTCTTGTGATTTTTTTTCTTCTTTGTTTTGTTCCGTGGTTTTACTTTCCAACAATAAAATATTTTCTTTCCATAACTTCTGATCAGGGTTGGGGTTGTTGGTTAATTGTTTTGGGTTACTTCTTGCTTCTTTTTTATTCCTTTCCTAAGGCATATTATATGTCTAGCCAATTTAGGAAATTAAACTTGTTTAAGTAAAATGATATGTTATTTCCATATTCTTAGCATACTTGTTAACTTTATTTAATTTGTAAAACCTTCTCTTTTGGAAAGTAAAGTGCTACATGAGAATGGTATTTAAGTTATTTTATTTTGATTGATTAGTGAAATTGTTAAACCCTTCTAGGCTTCACATTTGGGAGTGATTTGGAAGTTACTGGAATTATGCTATAATGAAAATGTTTCTAATGCATATAAGGAATGTTGTGATGTGCAATTCCACTAGCAATACTCTTTCTCATTTTTTGTTGTCGTTATACATGAGTCATTACCCTAATTATTAGCCTTCTCCAAACTATTTGAGGTTAATTATATGTTTGACATGTTAAATCTTTTTTGTGCATTACTTCTAGTTTATCATAATGCACGTATCATTTTAAATGATTTTATCCACCCATCTTATTAGCACATCATTTGACATCCTTTTATGCATGCTAAACTTTGTACAAGCCAAATCCACCTAAGTGTAATATTTGTTATCTTATTAACGGACAAGCTAACTTTTCTACTTCTGCTCAAGTTGATATTACAATTCTATATTTTTGTTATGCTTAGCTATTAATGATTTATTAATCACCCAAAAATCACATTCATGTAATTTAGTTAGTTGTAATTGCAATTTTATAAAAAATTATCCCAAGTCTCAATGATATTCTCTTATCTTATAACCCATCTCTATTTTAGCACCTAACATCAACTCTATTTGTCACATGTTATTTATATCCTATGCTATTGTATGATAGATCTATAATACTTATTAACACCTTGTGTTCACTTCATTTTCTAATAATATTGGATCTGATAGTCTTATGAATTTCGCACCTACTAAAATTTTATATTATATGCTTAGCTTTTGTTCTACTAATCCTTAGTCAATTTTCTTCTAAATATTTCCTCCATTCTTTGAACTTTTCTTTTATATTGCAAAATTACATTAGTTGGACTTTTGTCATCTTAAATAGCATAACTATAGTACCTCTTTTTAAATATTATTTATAAATATTTTCATAACTAATACAAAAATCAGAAGTGCTAATATTGATCCTTGTGATTGAGAAATTTTCTATCACCCAACCATAACTTCTAATGCCAATGATTGCCTTATTATATATATTTTTGATAATTTCAACAAATATTTTGCACACATCTTTTTTTTTTTATTGTACACTAAATCAATTGTTATGACGTTGATCGCATGCATCATTAACATCAATTAAAATCATATTGCAAATCCATTGTTTGCTTTCAATAGTTTTTCATCAATTTTCTTTTAACAAACTTACCTCCCCATCCATGGTTTACCTCACCCGTATAAATCCAAATGTGTTTTTTTCAATACTAATGTGATTTTTGCAAGGCTTTTTTTGTTACCTTCATTTTGAGATATAGGTTTGATTTCCAAATAGTTGTTAGGGGGTGTGAATCAAAGGGGCATTGATGTTAGGCTAGATTTATTAATAGTCAAATCCAAATTCTATAAAAAAATAAGTCTGTAGATAAGAGCTAGCCACTTGATATTTTCATATAAGTATTGGAAATACTTGATTTGAGATGTAATCCAATTTTTATGTCCCTTAAAAATCTCCTATTCAAATAAGAGCATTCCAAATCAAATGTTATTAACCCTAAATATAGCTTTATCGTGTAGTATATACCATGAGTCTACTCAATCGCATGAAAGCATCATGCAAGTCATCACTCTTAAGCTTTGATCAACCATGATAGAAGCCACCAAAAACTCATTGAAGCCAGGGGTGTCAATGCTTGACCCAACCCGAAGACCCGACCAAAAAATTCTGGCTTTGGATCAACCCATTTATCATACGGATCGGGTTTGGGTTCGAGATTCTGACCTTTTTTTTAAAAAAAAAATTAAGTCAGTTTCGGGTTGACCCGGAAACCCGAAGGTGACCGGATCCCACTCTCGCAACCCAGATCCTGCATTCACTATCCGAATCTCTCTTTCTCTCGTGCTCGCAAACCCTTATAGTGCTCCCGCCGTGCTCGCGTCCGCACAAGCACTCGCACCTGTTATATAGTCGAACTCGTAGAATAAAGCTCAAGCTCGAACTCGATTCTTTAATCAAGCTCAGGCTCAAGCCAGGGGTGACTCGACTTGACTCATTTACATCCCTAGCTAGGACCACGCCTGAACTGTTTGTGGTATTGTAGGTTAGTAGGTCGGGTCAACGCGGTAACCTAGCAGGTTAGGTCTGGGTAAAATTTTTTGACCCTTTTAAGAAATCCGGTCGGGTTTGGGTCAGTTGAATCGGACCCGAGTCAACTTCGGGTTTGACTCGAACCCGACCCAAATACCATTTTGACATCCCTAATTGGAGCCATAATTCTTATACCACTCAATCCCAACTAAATTTATCTATAATACCACTTGCTTGAGAGTGTGAATCAAATTGGAACCTAAGTTGAGCTAGATATACTAACGGTTACACTCATTATTCAAACAAGAAGCTTATGCCTATGGGTGAGAAACAACCACTTGGCATATGTATATCAATATATTTTTCAACTATTCAATGTGAGATTAAACCTAAACCTACATGCATTAACAATAGTTACAACAACCTTTAACATCACATTTGTTCCTAAATTTTCGTGTTAAAATCTATCTTCTTCAAGCTTTTGGTATTCTTTTAGTACTTTAAATTCATTATTTCATTGAAAGTATTTGTTGACCAAACTACCCCCAATATCTCCTCTAACTCTTTGAACCTCAAGAAATATACCATATGAATTTTAAAATTAATTTATAATATGCTTCATGATTTTGTTCATTATGATTTTTTTAAAGATTTAATTTTCAATAATGTTATTTAATAATTTTTCAGGATAGGATTTTCTTTGTTTTTTTCCTTGATTTATTTATTTTAATTTAGATATTGTTATCTACCCTTTATCCGACTTGATCAAAGCATTCAAATCTCCTGCTGCTACTTTTAAGTCGCTCACATTTTATATAAATTATTCAAAATTATATATTTTATTTACTTATTGTTCTCTTTGCATGTATTCTAGCGTTGTAGCAATCATCAGCCTCAATTGTATTTTTTTCGACTCTTTAAAAACACATTGTTTCTTACTATTTATATCAACTTCAGCATTTGGCTAGTTAATTATTTATGAAATATTTCTGGATTCTCCTAAAAATTTTATGTTAATCTTCTATGTCAAACCTCTTCAATGAGCAAATTAATTTTTTTCTTACTTGGGATCAATTGAAAGAATGAGCAAAACTTGCTTCCTAAGCCTTTAAGCCTTTGCTAGTGCAATTTTTATTTTGAATTCATGTTCATTTGCTTAAAAGATGTATAATCAAAACGTTCCCATGGAGGCATGGATTACTCTCAATTAGTAAAATTTATTTGCAGCATGCCCGTCATTATTGTTAGGATATGAGTAGATGTTGCAGTTTGTCCTACGTTGTATGGTGGCATCGTATTTATAATGTTGTATGATTCTTTCATAGGATTATAGGCTGCAGCGCTGTAATATTACCTCCCATTGCGCCTAAAAGGCTTTATTAGAACTTCGAAGTTTTGAAGTGAAGTACATGAGTCTGTGGCAGTTGATAATGTTAGTCTCTCTAATAGTGGCCAAAATTTTGCTTTTTAACATCTCCACAACTTTATCCGAGATTCTATTGCTACCATTTTAAACATGTTTTAAAATAATGGGATTTGTCCCCTAATGAAGCAATGTGTGTATTTCAAAGCATGTAGCCCCTTGAATGTTTATAAATTATTGTAAAAATTATAATATGATGGTAATGAAATTGAACCTATTAATTTATTGGATAAAGTTCAAGATCTAATGCCATAAAAAACTACCATGTTGTCTATTTTTCTTTTGAAAAATCTGCTAGTAAATAGGATAGTTCATGACTGAGTATTTTGTCGGTCTTGTTTTTTTAAAGTGGGCGTCCTTTTTTGCATTTGACAATTATCTAGTTCTTTTGAACCTTGGCTAGTCGAAATTAAAGTGCATTGAGAATAGCATTTACTTTGAAGATTTTATAATTAGAACTTATTTTCTCCAATGCTTTGGTTTTAGTATGATTTTAGCTGAACTATAATAAACTGAAAAAGTAATTTACCATGTCTAGGGGTGTAAACGAGTCGAGTCGAATCGAATTTTAGCACTAACGAGCTCAGCTTGTTAGTCAGAAAGCGAGCTCGCTTGAGCTCGAGTCGATCTCAAAAAGCGAGCTCAAACTCGAGCTCATCCCATTAAAATCGAGTTCGAGCCGGCTCGCGAGCCGCTCGATTTAGTTTTGCATTTTCCCGCATGTGCCCCTTTTTTTTATTTCTACCGCCCGTGGCCATTTTTCCCGCCTGTTATTTTTAGGCTTGAGTAACTGTCACTCGGACAAGGCATCAAGTACTATAGGGTCTATAGCTAGCTATTATTGAGCAGACTTTTAACATATATTATAATATATTATACATATTATTTTAATTAAAGCAATGCTCATCTTCCAAAAAAAATCAATGATGTCGTGCATATGTATTCATTAACATTTATTTTAATATATTATAATACATATTATATATTATTTTAATTAATAAATAATTAACGAGCCGGCTCAAGCTCGAACTCGAGCTCGTTTATTAAGCGAGCTCGAGCTCGACTCGTGAGCTCGATAAGCTCGCTCGCGAGCTCATAAACGAGTCGAGCTCGAGCCAGCTCACGAGCCGGCTCGGCTCACTTACACCCCTAACAATGTCTACAGCTACTTTATATAGGAATTGCTGGTAAAAAGTAGGCATTGAGTGAACTACATATTCTAATAAAGTAGTCGAGAGAAAATAGAGACATAATAATGGAACAATGCGATACTTACTGAGTTTGTCATCATCCACTGAGTAGATTTGGTATCACCATAGGGTCTTTGTCACTCTGCACGATTTTCTTTGGAAATGTTGAACCTATGTTGGACCATCTTGCATGAAAATATGAGGATATTTGCCCTTCAAAAGAAAATTTTCAGTTGGTTGCACCAACCTGAAGTTGTCACGGTTGAGTATTTTGAAGCTTCCATATTTGAAATTGAATCCTATTATCCTATAGTTCTATGTCTATTAGTTGTTTTTTGTTGCTCAGTCCTTGTTTTTTTTTTTTCAGAAAAAAGAAAATATGTTAAGTTTTACTCTTAGCTTTCTATTTTTCTAGGTAAAAAACTTTTCTTTTGACTCATTCTACTGAGTTGACACCCAGATTGATTGAATATTTTTCATCATTGTTCTTAGTTGCTTCGTGGACTGAAATACCTTCATTCAGCAAATATACTGCATAGAGACCTGAAGCCTGGAAACCTATTGATCAATGCAAATTGTGACCTTAAGATTTGTGACTTTGGTCTGGCTCGAACAAGCAATGGGCAAGGACAGTTCATGACTGAGTATGTTGTCACTCGTTGGTATCGAGCCCCTGAGCTTCTTCTTTGCTGTGATAATTATGGAACATCAATAGATGTGTGGTCCGTGGGCTGCATCTTTGCTGAGTTACTTGGACGCAAACCTGTTTTCCCTGGATCAGAATGCCTGAACCAGCTCAAGCTCATTGTCAATGTGTTGGGCACCATGAATGATTCTGATCTTTCTTTTATTGATAATTCTAAGGCTCGGAAGTATATCAAGTCACTTCCATACTCACCGGGCATATCTTTCAGTTCTCTTTATCCCCATGCAGATCCCTTAGCCATTGATCTACTTCAGAAGATGCTTGTTTTTGATCCCTCTAAGAGGATCAGTGTTATTGAGGCACTTCAGCATCCTTACATGTCACCTCTTTATGATCCAAGTACCAATCCTCCAGCTGATGTCCCCGTCGACATTGAGGTTGATGAAGACTTGGGAGAAAATATGATTAGGGAAATGATGTGGAATGAGATGCATTTTTACCATGCAGATGATTCTTCCTTAAATGTGCGAGATATTATGGAGTGAGATGTTTTAGTTCTTTCATTTGGAAAAAAGATGTTTAACTTCCATTCAGAAGTTTCTTGACTCATTGTGTGAAACAATAAGGTGGAAGGTTTTTATGTGGTGTGTATTGTCCAGTTGCGTTACTACTTGCTAGTATCGGTTGCGGTTGCACTCGACTGTTTATTTCATGTAAATATGCGTTGTATTTTTGTCATTAAGAAAGCCACTTTTTTTTGAAAATTTTATTCCGGTGTGTTGCGCGTGGATTTAAGTTGTTTTTTGCAGCCATCCTTATGAAATTTTTGTTTAGTTATATTTTTTGTATGATCTTGCAATGGCTAGAATCAAATTCTCTACCTACTGTCAACTTTCAATTTTTCAAAGTGTAATGAAATGAGCCATTCGTAGTTTCTTGTTAGTATTTGAAATATTTCTCGAACCAACTTTATGGTTATGGAACAAGAATTTTATGAATTTTGATAGAAAATAAATGCAGTTAAATACACAGGTAGAAGGATTTCTGGTACTATTTGCTACAGCATGTACCTTTCAGTTGAATTTAGTTATATCCTAAAGTTTCTGCAAGAGATAGTGGTCTCGGCTTCAGGGGGTGAAAACACAAGAGGTATTCATAGAACTTATATGTTGATTTTGATGAGCACAAATGCTGTGGAGTCAAAAGCGTGATAGTGAGAGAAGAAGAGCCACATCTTTGGTAGAAATATTGACAACGTATGTAATTTGTCATTAGGAACCAAGCACAACTTTCACAGCATGGGTCTCAATATATAAGTTTTCCTATGTTTGAAGACCGGCAAATATATTGTTCTTCATGGACCTTTACCTAAGAGCTCATAAACATCATAAATCAAATGAAGGAAGATCACAGCTGAAATTCTGGCTTTAGTGCCACTTGTTAGGGATTATGTATCAAGGAGTTCAATATTGATCAATAGATAGTCATGCCCAATTTTGATTCCTCTTGATCCATACATCTAGTAAGTGATAACATAACTAATGATTTGTTGGAATCGAGTATTCATTTGATTTGTGGCTTTTATTAGACTAAAATTGCAGGTAATCCTAATTATTGTGAGTTCTTTCATGTTAGCCTATTCTTTGGCACTCATCTTTATAGCCGTCTCATGCTTATTCTATACGAATAAAGCCTTTGATGGTCCATTGGTCCTGCTAATATCTTTATGATTCCATCCTTTGTTACATGTATTGCTACAATAGCTATTTAGTCATGAGATATGTGAATTGTCATGTGCCCCTTAGAAAGCTTTCAAAAGTGTTAGCAAATGTGATAGATATTTCTGTCTTAGTGCAAGCTATGATAACTTTTTAAGATATGAACTAGAGATTATTATTATTTTTTTTTAATGATAGGAAGATTTCTTTTTTCCTTTTTAGTTAAAGCTGCATTTTGTTGTTCACAATCAACCCTTTTTAGCTATCATCATCTCTTGATCTTGCAGTTTACTTTTCAAGATTTTGAAGTTTACGTTATGTTCTTATATCAACTGAATGAACCCGAGTATCATTTAGAAATACATAAATAGTGCTTTTATGTACATTCTAGCAAGATAAAATTATTCACTCATTTCTCGTTTATAGAAAACATGCAATCCATCATGTTATCCTTCATATTTCACCATCGTCAATATCTTATCCAACCTATAATCTGTTTTTATAATCCTCACTTTTTAATTTATTATAGTTGAATGTTGTAAGAGATGTTAATCCTATTGTTCTCTATGTGCATCAATATTACCTTTGGTCTAATCCCTTCTACTTGACCAATCCAATTCTTCGAGATTATATTTATCTACTATTCTAATTGCTGCATCTTCTATGTTTTTTGCATGTGGTCAAATCACCTAATTTTAATTGTGTTGTCTTCAATTGAAATATTCCTACTATTCATGTAATACAATTGTATCGCAATACAAAGATCTATATTAACTATCACCGACTTCCTTAAACTCATGGGTGAACATTCTAAGCTTCAGACTTAGGAGTTAGGACTAGGCCCTACATTATTCTATTCATCAAGGATTATTTTTGTTGAACCTCACAATTTTAGCTTAAGTTTTTTCTATTATAATGAGTGCTTGTTCCTTTGAAACTAGCAATTAGCAACTTGCAGCTGTATTAACACATACATCTAAAAATTTCCTTTATAGTTTCACATGCTTAATTTACCTTTTTAATGTCACCATTGATGTTACTGTTATTATATATGAACATGAAATATTCAGTCATGATTTTTTTATTTTTCTTCATATGTTTATAATGGCAGGACTTGTAAATCTTGTTCTTGTAAGCTTTCAGTTGCTGAGATGAACTGTCACTTATCAGGATCCATAAAGTACATCAAATTGGTGGTTCAAACAGTGCCATTATCATTCTGGCATTGATACTATTCAGATAAGTCCTTCATAACTTGTGAAATTTTGTTGTTAGCTTTTATTATTATTATTATTTGGTGCTTTTTTCCCCTTTTGAAAATAAAAGAAATATTTACTTAAAATAGCCACAATAGATTACCACACTTTCTTGCTGCACTATCTTCAGAAAGAAAGAAACTTTATTTCTTTCATTTCATGGTGGAGCAAAGGTGTGTTGTCATTAAGATGCACATGCAAGGCACTGTAGAATTTGATGGACCACAGTAAGTTGAGGCTAAAGGATGATGACGATTTCAAAACCTTATTGATTGATAATATTTGATTGATAAAACTAGAATAAATCCTTACAAAACTTTTTTTAACTCTCACATGTGAAAGAAATGAAATTTTCATAGAAGGATATATTAGGCATTTCAGATCTGGAGAGGAAAAAAATAATGTACATCATGTCAAGAGAAGGTGATGCAATGTTGGCACTTTGTGGATCGATTACTTGTAAGCAGTAAGTGATTAGAGATCTTTATTAGCCTTATCCTAATTATTGAAGCCGAAATTATGAATCCTCATTTTTTTTATTCATATGAAGTGTTGTTTAATATTTTAAACTGAATAATTATTATGTAATTTTAGATCTACTTTTTTTCTTCTTAATTCAAATAATTTCTTTTTAATATAGATTTCTCCCCATCCATTTAGAGTTTGTTAGTTTGCATTTTGAAGGAAGACATGATATGTAGCTCACTTCAATGTGTTAGTTGGGAGCTTTGACTATCAAACAAGAGTTCTTGCATTTGAAGCTTGTGTATATGATGTGTGTGTGCGAAACTGATAGAAAATGGTCGTAGAAATAGAAGAAAATCTTGATTGAAATTTAATTTCAGCAAAGTCCAAATAGTAACTAAGAAATGATGTGGAAAACTAGGAAAAAACTTTTTAATTGATGATATATGAAAGAAAACGAACAAGATACAATGTATTTTCGATTGGAGTGAAAGATTTGTCTCTCCTAAATTCCTACCCACTGGCTATAGCCTAATAAACCTAGAAACAAACTAAATTTAAGAATCAAGATATAATCCCAACCCTATGAAAAACACCCTACTTAAAACATAAAAAAACATGCCCAAATCCCCAAACACTCATTTGTATTTGATTTCTTTCCCTCCTAGCAGCCGCCCCCCTTAATTAGATATTAAAGCCCGAGAAGGAAGGATCGACTGGACTAGTACAGGAGAGACCGGTCTAACAGTTTCTTAATTGGCTCAAAAGTTTAAGTGGAAACCCACGATCCTATATATAATTAGAGATTCAAGAATCTTTCACAATTAAGAGGAGATTATTTATAGTTGAGAATAAGTATTGAATTCCCCTTGTAGGAATTACAGAAATTAGGTGTCCACAAGCGAATAATTAAAGCTAAAAAACCTGATTATATGTTAATATAGTCAAGCAACAATAGTCGAATGATGGAGGTTTGAGGAAACGATTGTTTATGGTGGTCGTAAATGGTGATCCCTGAAATTGCAATAGCGTTATTTAGCTCTCTCAGCTTTTATACTCCTCCTTCATGTAGATAGTAAGAATCTATTTATATATATTTTGAGAGGAGCATTTTGATCAATTTTGCTATAATTCAAAATATTATGTCTTACAGTCCACATTGATCTCAATGATTGTACATTATTTATCAAATATTTGAATGCCTTAATAATGTCATAATTGAATAATCTTAAGCTTGTTAGATTCATCTTGTAGAGCTGATCAATTTGACTACAAACACTTCAAAATTGGGGATTGTTTGTTCCTGCAATTAATGTTCGAAATTATCTCATGTGATTGATTTGAGCTTAGTTGGAGTCGGATCTTATTACTTGTCGCATTGATATGTTCTTCTTGCTGATATTCTCAGTTTGACTTTAATTTGTTGAAAATGGATTTGTGGGTAGATCCTGAATTTTATTCTAGAAGTTTTCAATTCAAATAGTATCTCAAGATTTGTGCAGATCATATGAATTTATTAAATTTTCATGATGTTCTCTTTTCTTTTTTAAACACTTGAGATACTCATTCATGTTGATCATTTAATCTTAATTTTTAAAATTAATATCTGATCCATATTCTTATTCCTTTTTATAATAAATCCAATGATGTTATCAGTATGTATCAATCATTTAAATAATTTAGATCTGATTAATCCCAATCAGCAAAAAGATTAGTTAATCATAGTCATAATTTCTGTTTAGGGACCAATTATGTGAACACTTAAGTGGACTTGAACCTCTTTTCAGGAACTCAAATATTTTTTGAACCACACAAAAAAGTATAAAGTTAAAGTGAATATATTGTACCTTTTGTCTTCTTTGCAGTTAATTATATTGAAACTATGCAATTAACTTATCAAAAACACTCTAATTTTCACTTATGACCACTTCATCGGTGCATTGTATTGAAAAGAACTTTAGGCATTAGAACAAAGTTTGCAATTGATATACTTCACAACATTCAAAAAGAAGTGAGGAAATCTCCATTGCTTTCTTCTCTTTAGAGCAAAACAACAAAATCTTCAACTTATTTATTTATTTATTTATTTTTTAACTATCAAAATCTTCAACTTGTTTACTTCTATCTTTTTTTTTTCCCTTAATTTGATATAATTTTAATTTTCCAAAAAAATAAGAAAATTTTATGAATATGTGATTAGCTTTTATTTCTTATTTTCATTCCTTGGAAGACAAATAGAATATTAAGCTTTGAATATTCAACTTTCATAATTAAGAACATAGAATAATTTTTTTATTTTTATTCTATCATGTAATTTTCACCTTGAAATAGATTTTTTTAAACACCTAGAATATTTAATTTTGGTAGAACCTTCATAATTAGTTTAAATCAATAATAAACTAAACTATTTGCAGGTAGAAAATATATTTAAAATTAATAATAATGCTTGTTAAATTGCTTCATTTTCTTGAATTCAAGTCTTTTAAAATTTAAAAGCTTCTAAAATGTTAATATATATATATATATATGAAGAAATAAAAGATCATTGGGAGGATGGGATCCCATTTTGAATTTTATATAAGTTATATTTAAATATCCATATTAAAATATGTTACTAGTTGTTATGTGAAATATTTTAATTATCTATACTAAAATATGTTACATTTTAAATGTTATTAGTTTCACATATAAGATAAACAAGAATAATATTAATGCATAATTTAGGAACAATTTGATGATCAAATTTAATCAATTATTATGAATGCTTGATATTCAATAAAAAATAGAGTGCTTTTAAATTTGTGCATATATTATTTGTATATTTGAATCTCATTCTTTACGTCCATCCCTTTATTCTAGCATGCCATTGGGAGCATAGGTGGAGTGGTGGAATTTAATGGTGTAAGGAAAGTGCATATGAAAGGTTCTTTTACCTTTATTATTATTTATTTGTTTGCACTTTTCTATATGTAACAGTGATTAGGTGGAACCCATTGAAAGCATACAAGAGAGTTTGAGTGAGGGGTAGGGTTTGATGTTGAAGTTTCTATTGCAAGTTGATAAATATATGATGATGATTTGATTCTAATATTGAAAAAAATAGAACTCTCTCTCTCTCTCTCTCTCAACCAAGTTGAAGAATATAACTAGTGGGGGAAGAAAATGGCATTTGGATTTATTGAGGCAAAGAGACAGCTTGCTTTGTTTTATACTAGGATGTGTTCCTCCAAAGAATAAATGCCTTATCAACTTTCAATGGCCTAAAATTTATCTCTATTTTTATTTTCTTGGTGAAAATTTACAACTTTTCATTATTAATTCGGTGTTTTTTTTATATTCATGAGGAGAATAATATTCTTTTGTATTATGTCACAACAAAATTAGATATATTTAAACAAACAACATTTTGTTGTTTTACATCCATGAAAATTGCTTACAAAATAAATTTCATAAACAACATATTTGATTATTAATGTTTATAAAAAACAACATGAAAGTACACTCATATTCTCATTTCATGTATTTTTTATATTGGCATCTGCATGCCATCATAGAAGTTTAAAGTGATTTACATGAATCATAAATATGAACGAATGTTGAATATCTCTAGCATTCAATTTCCTTTTGCCCAAATTCTATTCGCATGGGTAGGCCAGTGCATAAGTTTAATTGATAGGAGTGGAGATTAGTCGATTAGGAAAATGGGGTTCGGATGTTGGTGATTCATAGATAATGTTTAAAGTTGGTGTTGGTTGATTCCCAACATTGAGATCTGGCTGGAACAACAAACATACATATATACTTATAATGAAAGACTAAAAATGCATGCAACTGAAGTAGCCGCATCGAGTTTGTAATAACAATCAAATATTCATAGGAAAGCATCGACTCAACCTTTTTCTTAAAATGATGAGTATCAAAATATAAATTTGAAAAAGGTGGATTCAAATTTAAATCTTGAAAATAGCTTACAAGATGTTTACAAATTAAATTAACTAGTTAGGTGATTGACTATAGCCCTTTACTATCAATGCACAATACCCAACACTATTGAGAAAGGGGAAGAGAAACATGAACCAATGGAATGGAACGCATAAACTATTGATTTATTTTTTTAATGTTCTGTAAATCAAAATTCACTAATATAGTATGTTTATTCCTAATCGCTATATAGTTTACTTAATTTGAACTATAAATTTCAACCCTCTTGCAATCCCGAAACCTCTTTTCCTTTTTTTTTCCATTCCATCTCCTTTTTAACCCCCCACTCAGTCGTCTCCCGTTGCTCCTCTCATCTTCTTCCTCCTCCTCCTCCTCATCGTCATCATATCTCCCATCATCTTATCAATTTTCGTCCTTCAATTTCTCAAAGATACTTCTTTTCCTATCAAAAATCCAATAAACATCACAGAAATCCATCAAAAATTCCACCCTTTTCCCCAAAAAATCCCGCCGCTTCTCCCTCTCCAAATCTCACATGCAGCATCCTTACCTCCTCTTCTTCCTAATTGATGTTGCCTTTCATAAGTGAACTCCTACTCTCTGGTTTTATGTTAAGCTCCACTCTCCTCCGCCGCCGCCGAACCCATCTCGCCCAATCATTCTCCGTCGTCTTCCTCTACTGGTTCTACGTCTTCTCATGAGCTCTTTATTCCCCTAATACCCATCTCCAAACACTGAGCCCTTTTTTAATTTACTACTTGTTCCCTCATTTTCCTATACTCCTCCTTCCTTGACTATGGTTTCTTCCTCTGTATTGGCTGAGAGGAAGGAGAAGAGAATGTTGTCGAATCGAGAATCGGCTCGCCGTTCTCGGATGAGAAAGCAGAAGCATTTGGATGATCTTATGTTGCAGGTGAGCTGTCTCCGGCAGGAAAAAAATCAGATTTTTACTGCAATTAATGTTACTTCTGAGCACTATATTGGAGTTGAAGCCGAGAATTCTATTTTGAGGGCACAGATGATGGAGCTTAGCAACAGGTTACAGTGCCTCGGTGAGATCATTCATTGCATGAACATTGCCGGCGGCGGCGACGGTGGCGGAGTAGGTGCTGCGTTTGCGACGGGTTTACCGACTGCTGAAGATGACTGTTTGCTCCGGCCATGGAGTTCTCTGCTTATAAAGCAGGGTCTTTTGGGTTCCGATATGTATCAGTACTGTTAGATTGAGGATTATGAGATGTACAAGCTATGTTTTTTTTTTAATTTAAATTTCTCTGTATTATTATGAAATAAATATTATATATGTAGAATAATATATACTAAATCTATAAGAACTTGCACCTGAAAATATTTTTTGTTATTATATAATATAGGTGGACCATTTTCATTTCCTTGCTGTAAATAATTGTTTTTAGTTGAATTGAGCCAGCTTGCTCTTTTGTCTGTTCACTGTAACAATGAAAAACAATAAATAGATTAAATTAGTTGGACATGGAAAATATCTGGTTAAATTTTAATATTTAAAGAAGCGTGGGTCATGAAAATGTAAGTTCACGTTTGATTTTATTTTATTTTATTTTCATCAACAACAACATCAAGCCTTAGTTTCACTATGTGGGGTGGATACATGAATATTTTTTTTTCTCATTACGTCTTATTAGGAGTTAAATTCTCATTTAAATTTAATAAAAAAAATTCATTTATAATATTTTTTAATCAAGTCTTTTTAGATCTATGCCAACCTTTTTTAATATAAGATAAATCTAATATATCTACTTTCCTAACCAATTCATCGGAAGGCTGTCGTTTTATGTGACCAAATCGTTTAAGATCACTACAGTAAATCATATTATCATAATCTTCATCAAAAAGTTTAGCAAAATATCTCATCTATTTTTGTTGAATATCCTCTTCTAATAAAATCAATTTTTTACTTTATTTTACTTTTATAATTAACTTATTTATGCATCCCCTAAATCTGATTTCATCCTCAATTATTTTAAGATCATTATTTAATTATATAATTATAGTTTGAATAAAATTTTAATAATATAATTAGTCTAATAATCATCAATAATCAGTACTCGGGGATATAATTTTTGTAATAAAATATATGGGCTTATGAAGAATTAGAATAATTAGAAGAACAAGGAAGCATCTTAGAAATTCTGGTCCTACAATTTGAGGATATTTTATAGTTTATATTGGAAGCAACAAAAAAATAATAGCCAAACAGAATCTTGTTTATGATTTGAAAAACAAAACAGTAAAAAAGATTTTCCAAACATACTCCTAGGTGAATTAGATTACATTAGCACTTATAAACTCCTTCCAAATATATGACTAAATATAGAGAAAAAAAGCTAAATTTATTATCATGTTTTAATTTTCAAATTTCAGCAACTTGTGTAGAATGTGAATAATTTTAAGGTGTTTATAAAACACTTTTCAATATTAAAATAAGATGTGACAGAGAATCAAATCTTTCTCTTATAATAATGTATGTAATATAGATTATATTTGAATTTATTGGGAATGATTTTATAGATATACAAACTGCAAAGGAATGAATTCTTCATTTTCTTATTTATTATTGGGTTACAAACTAGATAAGGACCTAATCAACATTAATTATTCCTTGTGGACGCCGAACGCCGTTCGGAAACCAACCAGAATGTGCCACATCTCCCATTGCTTAGTACCGCGGCTCAGTACTGCTGACATTGCACATTCTGGTTGGTCTCCAGATAGCGTTCAACGTCCGCACGGCATGCGCTCTTGATGCCCTCACTTTAATTGGATCCACCTATGATGAAGAAGCAAAATTAATTTTTGGAATGCCTTCCAATTATAAGCAAAAGAAAAAAAATATGAAACATGCACATTACAGAGAGAGAGAGCATATTTTCTCAAAGATTGGAGAAGCAAAATGCTAAACTCAAATAGAATTATAATGCGCGTTATTTAGATAATAAAATATTATCATACTCTTTTGTTTATTATATGTATCATGAGCGTCGACATAACAAAAGAGGTGATGTAACTCGTGATTAATTATACATTAAGAAATATTAAAAAAAAGTTTAGGGTTTATGATGAAGAAAGCAATTGGGTTGAAAAATGAGGTTATAAATTGTCCAATTCTCCAACGACCTATCGCACTCAATCCTCTCACCAACTTTCTTCATTGTTTTAATGCTACTATGACTCCTGCTTCTATATGTTTGGTGAGGAAAACCACCTATCAACCTTAGGGTTTTTTTTTTCCATAACTAATTGGATTATTTTTTTTTCTTTGAAAAGAATTTAATAATAATTTTATATCCAATTGAAATAATTATGAGGGTTCAAAATGGAATTTCGGGATTGGGTCATTGATTGTAAGTTTTTTAATTAAAATTTAGGATTTAGTTGTGAAAAAGATTTGTTAGCAACAAAAGTTTAATGTCCATCTTTTTAGCTGTGTAGTTTTTCCTCTTATAAGAAGGGCAAATTATTGCATCCGGTCACCGGACGCGGAGATAGATCCAGATATTAATAAAATATTATTTTAAATTTAACGCGTCAAAAGCGCGAGTCAAAGGGCAATCAAAAGCCCAGGTAAAGCGTAGTCAAAGCGCAATTAAAGTGCAACTAAAGCGCAAGTCAAAAGCGTAGGTGACGTGGCAAATTTTTATTGGATGTCCGAACCTATTCTTCGCGTCCGATGACCGGATGCAATAATTTGCCCATAAGAAGAGTGTTCAATACAATCATCATTAGACTTTTGAAAGATATTTACATGCTGGATCATTTCTTGGGTTAAGTTTTGTATTTTTTTACTTTTTTTTTTAATTTTTTCAATAAAAAATTTGGTGTTTAATGTTTTTTTTTTTTGGTTATGTATATGTTGAATATTCATAAAATGTGTAAGAAGTAAAAATTTAATTTTTAGCATCATGAATTTTTAAACATACAACAAAGTTAAATATTTATAATTGAGCAATTTATTTTATTGGTTGTAAGATATAATAGCTGATTAAATAAAGACTTTTCAATATATATAATAATTTTTCTTGAAAAATATATATATTTAACTGACTATGAAAGGAGAAAAAATTATTATGTGTGGAATTTGAATGTAGTTTTACATTGTGACACAGAGCTGCATCCTAATTTCACATTAAATAATTTTTTTTATGAAGTATCATATATATATATATATATAATTGATAAAAAGTGAAGCTTTCCGTCAAGCTTAACGGAAACCACGAGGGACAGCGGCAGAAACGGAACGGTGAATTTAGCGAAGACTTTTCAAATCCCTACTCTCAACAGTAGATCTTCTTCATTCCACAACTGGTACTCTCTCTTTCTCCACCCTTTCTCTCTCATAGATCTCGTGGAAGGGAGAGAGAGCATCGAGTTCCTGGAATTTCCCGCGGCGATTTATCCAGGGTGACGTCGGTCACAGATCGGTAAGGAAACCCTAGGTGGAGTGATTTCGTTTGCTGTCGTATCAGAAGCCATCGATTTGGTGGTTGCCTGGACAATTTCCCCGAATTTGATCTAGGTTAGCTTTCCAGGTAGCTTAAAACTCATGTGGCTGTGCGAAATTCTGTCTCTCTCTTTTTTTTTTAAAAAAAAAATCTTCTTTATACAATTACTCACATGACATGAGTTCATCTTTATTTATGAGCTATATGTGACGCTCTAGTTTTGTTCAAATGTAGAGATTGGGTTATTTTTTGTCATTCATGCGGCCACTGAGGGATAATGAAGTTGGTGATAGATGATGCCTCCTTGTAATTATTGCTGCTTCTGTTTGTGACCTTGTTAAGTGATGGTGATCCTTCAAGCTGAGATATTTATTGTGATTACCTCTGGTTACGGTGGGGTTTTTTTTTCTCGTTTTTGTGGCGATTTTTTTCCCCTTATTGAGGCGGATTGATTTCATGTAATAATAGAAGTGGTTATTTTAGAAGAACTCGGTTTTTTGGAATTCTTATAGGTGGAGTTGATTCAATTATTCGGCTTTTTCCTATGAATGTTACTAATTTCTCTTGGGGAGGAGAAGATTGTTTTGATAATGATATTTTTGGGTTTTTTACGGTGTATTGATTTCATGTAAGAAGCAAAGTGGTTCCTTAAAAAGATCGTCTTACCTTGTTTTTTTTTTTTTTTTAATTCATTGATTTGATTGAATTATGGATCTTTTATCCCCCAATAGCACGAATTTCTCCTGGAAAGGAGAGGTTTGGTCAATTCTATTGTAGATAACTAGCATAAAGAACATCTCCGATGTAGGATTTATACTAAATCATATAAATCAAGATTTAATAAATCTTGAAAGTATTAGAACATTAGGGACTGTTTGGTAGCTGATTTTTCTTGGATTTAGGCCTAAATCCTCCCAAATGGTGTTGAAGTTGAAGTTAAATCCTGCAGTCACTTGAATCACATCTCCCCTCTTTCCGCAGTAAATACCGAATTTACTAAATCCTGTAATTCAATGGATTTAACGAAATTTAGGCATAGAGTGAAAGGCTAGTTGGATTTCACTTGAGATCGTTGGAGATTTATCGCTTGTGCTGTCAACCCTGCTATTTATTCCATGTCGTACGCCCTCTAGAGGCATCCCATCTTCCTCCTATGGCCTAGCGCTCCATCCCGCTAATCTCTAATTTCTTCTCATTCAAACCCCTTGATCCTGCCACTCAAGCCTCTATTGCCAATTTATACTGATCAGAAAGAGATTCATTCTATTCATCTTCAACAATGAAATCAATTAAGAATTTCCAGTTTACTGAGAAACATAGCTTGAAGGATCACCATCACTAGCCTTTCACTCTATGCCTAAATTTCAACTTCAAGAGGACATACGACATGGAACAAATAGCTAGTATTTCTTTGAAAATGTATGATTCTTTTATTTCATATAACTCAAAAAAGCATGAAGTCAGCATATTTGTACTAAATGAAATCTTGATTCCTTCATTCTTATCAATACTTTTGCATATTAATAAAGGTTTAGGTGAACTGAAGCAATGCTTTGCCATTGTAGCATTTTCCTTCCTAAATACAGACGTCTGGCATTTTTTCAATGGCCCTATTTGAGTCCCACTATTTCATTTCAAGTCATTTACTTCACAATAAAATAGTAAATATGTTGTAAAAGGGTAGGGGCTAAGAACTGTTATATGGTCCTCGTATTTTTTGTTTTCTAATGTTTACCATGCCAATTCAGTCATCCCATTAAAGCTTTATTGACACTTTTTGCTTGTGCTTATCCAATTATAATATTCTTTCACCTCTGAATGAAAATGTCTGAATGGGAGCTTCCATCTTTATATCACCAAACTTCTGTCAGGTTTCACAAAATATTTATCCAACATAAATTTATGTGTCTCATTATAACTAATACAAGAATAATAATCCATCTTTTACTTGTTCAAACTTGGAACATTTTAAGTTGTTGAATTATATTAGAGTTGCAAGCAATATATTAGTTTTCTTGGTTCCTAGAGTTGTAAGCAATATGCTGATGAAATATATATTCAATATTAACTAATTTAAGAATTCACTTACATTTTGTGATCCTGATTCGCCAATCATCAACTTTTAATATTCTTTTATTGATGTTGTTTTTTTGTTGCTGGTTCTTCTTTTTTATGTTATAATGTATTTCATAAATGAAGTTCTAGATTGCCTTTGGAATTTGAAATTGTAGATATCTCTGGTCATCAAAATTAACTATTAAATGTAATTTTTATGTTAAAAAAGTTAAATATGCCATATCTGTTAGCCTTAAATGAGGAAAAGCTCAAAATGAGTAATCCAGATTCTGCTTCAAGCTCTGAAAATTTAGTTACACCAACGAAATTCATTTTGTTTCCATTGAAAAAATTATTCACACCCTGAAGGATAAACTCAAACAGAGTCATACATCCGATTATTGGACATGAAAGAATACTATTAACTGTCACTCCAACTCTCCTGATTGATCAGGAGTCAACAAATGTATACTATTTGTGACGTGGATTTAGGGGACATATCTTTCAAGGATCTAGGGACATGATATTAAGATTTTTAGCAAGAGAAGCGATAACTGATAACTAACACCAAATGGAAGAGAAACAAGATTTATTTTTATGTAGGATTTAAAGTAGTCATTTGTACTATTTCATGGCAATTATCTTAAATTCTACTTAAATCCTGCATAATTTGGTCAATAACGCCCATAACCGGCTTTTAAATTTTGCTAAATTCTGATTAACTGTTTGGCTATTTATTTCAAGATTTTAGATTTGTTAGAGGAAGAAATTCTTATGCTCTTTAAATTCTATGAGTGGTGGGATTCAACCAATTTTATATTTAATCAATAATGAGGCTAACACTGGATTTATCAAAACAATAGAATTTATGTCCTCAAAATTATGTTATATCTCGCTTAAATTCTACCTAAAATAGGATATCAAACTGGCCTGTTATGATAATCCTTCAAGCTAAGTTCTTTATTGTTCATACGATTGTCTCTTCGCACCTTGAGTATAATTTTCCTTGCCTGTTTTCTGACTCTAGAGGTTTGTATTTTGTTGATATTTATACTTTTTAAACTTTGAAGGTTCATATTGAAGACTTAAGAATTTGATGCATAAGCCTTGAAATTCTATAGATGTCCGAACTGCTTTGTTTTTCTAGGCTTGGAAGTAGTTCTTTCGGAAAATGTTTTGAAGAAGTTAATGTACTTTTCTACTCATGTCAATTAGTATTCTATCACTGATATATTCATTTGTACTTATGTTACAGAATGTTACTGAAAATTCTGCATATATGCTGGAATTTTGAAGCATGATTGCTCCCCAATTAAACTATTGTTCAGTTGAACATTAGAGAAACCGCAGCTTCTTGGTGTAAATAGCATTCGAACTGGTATTTCTTTAATACATTGGGTGGGGGTTTTTTATTTTGTGTTCCAAGATGGGGCAAAATTGTTGTGTTGCTGCAAGAGACAAATCCTTGCCTAACAGGATTAGTCATGAAGCTTCTACTTATAGGAACGTTAGACAATCTCCAACTTGGAATTTTCGGTGGGACAATAGAACTCACATAGAGGACATTATGGAAAACCATGCACGTTATTCTCATAATAACAGTGGAAATGTCACCTCTGAAGTTAAGAGTGTGGCAGATGCGGAAACTGATGGTCTTTCTGATAGTGAAACTCCATGTAAAGCTTTCCAGACATTCCAGGGGAGGAAGTCCTTTCGAAGTGGAGGATCCGACAACACTAATTTCATTGTTACAGGTAAGTTATGATTTTTAATGATTTTTCATTTTGAATCATTTGCTTGTTTATGTTTTTTGTAAAATGCACTCTTTTTGGATTAACACATGTATAATTGGTTTTATTTGCCTTTTGTGACTATTGTACCTGATGCGGTACTAATGGTGATCCAGTATTTAAAAACAGGTATATCTTCATGTTAGATATCTTCCGCATGCGGTTTTGGCAGCCTTGTTTGCCAGTTTGAAATGACCAAGGGTTTCAACGTCTTTTTTCTTTCCTGGTTTACCAATAATACCATCACTAAAATGTCATATAGTTCCTGTTCTTTTATCAGAATTCCTCATCCTCCAATATAATTCTTGAAATCTGTTTTTTATGTTCCAATTTCATGCTACATTCACATGTATGCTTTTCTTTTCAGCTTTTCAACATAATGCCCCTAAAATTTTGGGTTAATACCATGTAGTCCTCACCTCCGTGTCTTTAAGCATATTTATTTGGAAGAGACCCTCTGAAAACATGGTTTCAAGTGCAGATTTGTTGGAGTAAAAAGAACACTATTTTTTTTTCACCGTTAACCAAGCTATCCTAAGTCTTTCATTTACCATGTGATCAAATTACGCTTAATTCTTATAATGCATAAATTGGGCTGCAATGGTATAGGCTCAAAAATTGTTTTTGAGTTTTCTTTAGTTTTGCTGGGAAATAATTGAACTCATATCAAAGTCATTACTCAGTAGTACCGCCATATAACATAGAATGCTCCTGGCATTTTTTTATGTCATTCACATGGGTTACATTCATTTAACACTTCCTCCGATTTATATAACATAGTCTATTTACAAATTTATGAAATTATTTTTAAATTTTCATGATTTACTAGTATAATGTAGTACTTTACTGACACTCTTCACTAAACCACCTAGTTTTAACTCTAGGTGTTATATTCCGTTTAGCACTATTGACTCATAATTATGAATGTTGCATCCACTATAATTGAATAACATATACTGATTTATTACTCTACTAGCTCTATTTGTTTTTATTTTCCAAATATTTTCTCCTTTATTCAAACTTATCACTTATCATAATAGAGGAGCCTTGTCATCTACAAATTGCATATACTATGCATCTCACATTGAAAGTTTGGATATATTTTGTGAGCGTCTTCATAGTAATATGAAAATATATGACTTTAATTTTGATCTTCAAGATACCGACACACTCATGTGAAGGGATTATTTATTTATTTTTTTCTTTTCGTGGCACTTGACCACACCTCCACAAGATAAGTGAAAACTTCAATAACATTTCTCTTTTTAATGACTTGCATTAAAATAGAGTTCATAAAACAGTCATAACCAAAGATCTCATGGCATTCAACTACCATGGTTGTACATGCTATTTAATAGAGATGTTTAAGTCCATTGCTTATATAAGAAAAATCAAAACCGCTCATTTTACATTCTTAATTAAGGCAACAAATGCAACTCTCAAGTTATTTCATGCTTAGTATAACTGTAATGAAGGGATGCTACAACTTTGAATAGTTATTGGATGAAGAACACTAATAGAGTAATTAGATAACCTCACAACCTCATCAAAGGAAGAATTTCACTCTCTACCTCACCAAAGGAAGAGATTGGCAAACTAGAAATCGTATTAAATTTGAAAAAAAATTGAGGATATTCTCAGTTATACAACCAAAATATGGTGCCTTACATCCTAAAATCTCGTAGTTATTTACAGGTTTAACATCATGAAGAATGTGAAATGAAGTATTTGGCCTTTTCATATAGGTGCATGAAAAGTCATAATCATAAAGATTCATTTAAGAACATGAAATAAAGTATTTGACCTTTTCATCTTTCATCTTCCAATATTAAGAGCTTTTATGAAGAAATTGCTTTTTATTCATTTCAAATCTTCAAGAAGAGGACAAATCAAAATCACTCCAAAAAAAAAAAAAAAAAAAAAATCTTGACACCGTTCCAAATATTTAAGATAAAGCTTTCTCAAGGCCACTCCAAATTTTTATGTAGAAGCTACTTGTATTATTTTCATCTCCTGGTCATCCAAGACTTCCTTCAAATAACCAGAAATGCCCTTGATGTGGCTGACCCATGCAAAAATGCATGACTGGCATTAATTTTTATACGCAATGTGGTAGAGCATATACATTACAATTCTCCCGTATCCACTCTTATTTTTATTAACATAAATACTTGAAAAAGAGAAGAAAATAACATAATAATATGCTATTATTATTATTATTATTATTATTATTAAAAGGTGTGCATTATTTTTCTTTGAATGGCCCTAGTGACTGGTTTGAGAGCTACAGATGTTGATGATGCTTCATTAACTTCCCTGAATTCAAAAGAGCTCTCTTCAAAGAGTTGAAGTATGGGTAATTGTCCACCATAATCGGAACTAATCTCTTAGCTCCTCAATAGTCAACCTAATGTTAAAGAAGATAGGTAGAGAGGGCACTTGATGTTGGCCAAAATACTAACCTTCAAAAGATTGCAAAGATTCTTTATGTGGCATTAGATCTTCTATATTGAAAAATAAACTAATATGCATGTTTGATGTTAAGTCCACCCTAATAGGAACTAATCTCTTAGCTCCTCAATTGTCAACCAAGTGTCAAAGAAGATAGGTAGAGAGGGCACTTGATCTTGGCCATAATATTAACCTCGAAAAGTGTTGGTCTGCAAAGCTATAGATTGCAAAGATTCTTTTTGAGGCATTAGATCTTCTATATTGAAAAATGAAGTAATATGCATTGCATGCCTGATGCTAAGTCTAAATAATAAGCATTTTGTCCAATTTTTTAAAAGAATTTTGAAAGGAACATGAACCCTTGCTTGGATTTTTTTGAATCTAAGAAAAATAATTCCAGATGAATATGAACTAGGACTAAAGCACTCTCATTAAATTTTCTAGATCTTTACAAGTTATTTTTTTCAGCATATTTGGCATTATTTTATTCTATTTGCTGCCTAACCTCTTAATGAAGACTAGAAAAATCTTTAGAAAAACTGAATGTAGTGTCTGAGATTGTATATGATAACATGTGTGCAATGTGAGTAGGTTTTTTAGGATTAAAGCAATATACTACTTCAAGTGGAGTTTTATGAATTATTTTGAATAGATAAATTATGATGTGGGAAGAAACTTTAATTTCCCAATATTTTGTTAACTATTTGTAGGCCCATTAATTTGTGGATGAAATGAATATTAAAATTTTAATTTGGCGTCCATCAGTATATACAATATTTTTAAGACGTATGAGATGAAGGAAATATCTTGGACAAATATAATAGTAGATGGTAGACTATGGAGCTTAAAAATTTCTTTGAAGAAATTTTTGCAACATGAGAGACATTTTTGTTTTTATGATAGGATAAAAAATATGTTATATCAGAAAATTTGTCTACCACTATGAGTATATTATCAAATCCTTAGTTTTCATTTGTAATCCTAAGACAAACTATCGTGATATCCTGCTAAGGTATAATAAAAACTTTCAAAATTATATATTTTTCCTTATCTTTGTTTTACAATCTTAGCTTGCCAATAGGTGAGGCAATGCGAATTAACTATTAACTACATCTTGCTTAAAGGAAGGCCAGTAAAATTTGTGTTTAGTTAAAGCTGTAATTTTGTTCTTCCCAAAGTGACCAGCAATTTCCCACTATGTAATTCAAACATAAAATCTCTTAGAGAATCTTTAGCCATACAAATTGTGTATTTTTGAACAAAAGTTTCCAAGTTTCTCAGAAAGAAGTATTCCTACTAAAAAGTTTGTATTTAATCTCATGAAAAAGTAGGTGAAAATGAGGACAAGAATCATAGTCTTCTTTCAATATTTCAAATCTAATGATACGAAAATTTAAAGAATAAATGATTCAAATAACTAAAGATACTTTTGATAAGATATTAACGGGTTTGTTTAAAATTACAAGTTTATGATTTAACTTAAGAGAGTAATCCTGCAATAATTTCACTCATTTTTCATGTTTATGATTAAGTTTCTCTTGGGAATATATGTTTTGGAGTCCTTGATGATTAGTGCCAAGTGATTGAATGATAGCATAAAACTTTCGTCATATATATAGTATCTTTGCTAGCTTCATTTAACTTTTCTGTAGAGAATGCGCCATATTCATTATAATTGACTTAAACTTTTGAGAGATTAGGTAATTTTAAGGTTGGTGAAGAAATAAGTAAAATTTTAATTTGTTAAAAAGCTTTTTGTCATGCTGAGTCTACACAAATTTTTTGAAAAAAATAAAAATAAAATTCATATCAGTTCTAGGAGTAGCAACATAATTGAAATTCGTTATAAATTTTCTATAGAAAGTGGTTAACCCATAGAAACTTCTAACCTAAGCGAAATAAGTAGGGATATGCCAGTTAAAAATAGCATGGATTTTGGAAGGATCAGACTTTAGTTCAGAAGAAGAAACATAAAATCTTAAGAAGATAACTTCATGATGCATAAACAAATGTCCATCCCTATTATAATAGAGTTTTTTCTTATGTATAGTTTGTTTAGGATTGGATAAGAGCTTATGCATATTATAATTTCTTACAAATAAACCAAATTCCTGCAATAAAATGTAGTTCCATTTCTCCCAAATTCCTCTGATTTCCTGTGTGCTGTTTTCATTAAAAACGTCAGGCAAACAACAAATGAACTGATTTATGTTGAAGGAAAGTCATGACAAAAGGGATTTGTTGAAATCCAACAAGGAGTTAACAAGGAGTCCAAAATAGAGAGCTCTTGTTGTTTAAAGCAAGGAATGAGAAGGGATTATAGCAAGAATGCCAAACATGGGTACCCTTTAAATTTAAAATTGATTGATAGATTGTTAGGGTTCCCCTACAAAGTTTTTTTTTTTCTAACCGTTCTGCCCTCTCATTGTTGGCTTACCCAATAACATTGAGAGGTTGCTATGGATCACTCATGCCCAGAACTTAGGCAGCTTACCTATGCCACATAAGAAGAAAGAGGGGTCAAAGAGGGGTTGGGTTGACGAAGCCTTACCAGAGTGACGGTGCAGAACCATGTATGCTTTAGATGGTAAGAGTATGATTCATTATCCTTTTTTTAATGATCATGTGAACTTCAAAGTGTGACATCTGTGAACTATTGGGGACTGCTACCTTGAAAAACACTCTTTGACCCAATCCCTCTTTGGACGAGAGTGCTTTTTTCAGTCCTAGGGCTATATTGAGCCACTAGGTTAGAGTCAAGAAGATAGAGAGGGTGGTCATTGATATCAATTTGTGATAAGTCAATCAAGACCAATTGTTTCCGTCTGATGAAACCTAAGCCCGTGTAGGATCAGAACCATTGGACCTTTCTACAAGTCAACAATCTCAATTCCATCTTTTTGTGAGCTGCAAGTATTTGTATTCTTTATCAGTGTCATTAGGATTATACTCCTATTTTGGATCATATGAGAGTCACTATTTGTCGATGATCTACATGCCTTGGAGGAACTTCAAGAAAACTTAAAATACATTTTGGTTACTACAATAGAATGTATTGTATACAACTTTGCATGGCTAATAACAAATAGATCTGTACATTACCTGGCTTCTGAAGGTTCTGTCTAGAACTTTTAAGTTTTTTTTTTCATTTTTTTTTTAATTTCTCTGAAGATTTGAATCTTTGGCCGCTACTTTTGAGGCAAAACACAATACCACTAAACCAAGTTGGTGGTAACTTTTCCTTTTTTTCTTGTATGTTTGTTAGTTTTCCAGTCTTCTGTGTATAATTGACATGACCCACCTTTATGTAGCCTATGTAATTATTTTTCTTTAAGAAAGATAACACGATGTTTCTTTTTATCGCTTCATTGCAATTATCTTAACGATACAACTAATATTTCTTATCACGGTTTTAACAGATCAATCCACAGCAAGCAATTCATCTCCCGAGGTTAGTTAAAACTAAATTCTACCTTGCTGTTAAGAATCCTATAGGATGTACTTATCTGCAATGTACTTAAAACTAGCTTTTTTCTAACCTGACTTCAATTATCTCTTCTGAACAGGCTAATGGCTCACTTAAATCATCAGTTTTACCGAATGCATCCGACATAAAGTCCTCAATTACTATTCCTTATTTATCTCCACCAATCAAGGTGGAAGATCCTTCATCTTCAACGACTAGCTTCACCACATCTGACCCAACTTCTTCAAGAAAGTCCATTCGCTCTCATGGGTTTCAACTCTACAGACAAATCTCTGATAGCAGGATTCCATCTCTCAAGTCCCTAAATGAAGGCAGCAGTTCTCCCGAAGCAGGAAGACTCTCCTTTGCGTTTGGCAATGAGTCATCAGCTCTAGAATCTCATGGGGTTTCTTCTGATGGATGGTCAATGCGGACATTCTCGGAGCTCGTCGCCTCTTCTCAAAGAGAAAGATCATCATTCGAGACTGAAAATCTCAAGATTTTTGGATCAAACTTGCAGCCTAAAGGTAACCAGTCACCAAATCTGCAAGCATGTGGTATATGCTTGAAGTTACTGAAGGAGAAATCTCCATGGAGCACTCAAAAGATAGTCTCTACAAATGATCTCCCTATAGCTGCTGTTCTGGTTTGTGGTCATGTATACCACGCTGAGTGCTTAGAAAGCTTAACATCAGAAACTGACACATACGACCCGCCTTGCCAAGTGTGCTCAAATAATGTTGATCGACAGGTGTTGAAACCGCCTGCGGCGCATGAGCTGAAGGGAAGAAACAGGGTATCTCGAATTGCAGTTTTTGATGCAGATGTCGACGGAGACTCAAATTCGGATCGCAGGTTGAGGGGCGGAAAGCTTCCATTTATGGGAGCTAGTTCCAGCATGAAGAGCTCCTTGAGTAAACAATTTAGTGGAAAGGGTGCTTTTATGGGAACTAGTTCCGGCATGAAGAGCTCCTTCAGTAAGCCATTTCTTAGACGGCATTTATCAACTGGGTCGAGACCGATACGTTCAGCATCAGAAAATGAGAAGAATAGAAAGAAATGGTATTGGCCGAGATATCTTAGAGAATGACCGTTCACCCGCACTTAAAAGTTGGAAGAGGTGAAACTACAGCTTTAGAGTTTACTGCATTTTTAGTTTGATAAAATATAAGAGCTCTTTTCTTTCAGAATCAGCTGTGCTTCTCTTATAATGAATTCTCCGCATTCTTCAGAATGATATAATCTTTCATTCCTTGCATTTCGGTGATAGGCCATACAGTTTAGTTTTCAAATTTGTCTTGAACTTTTTTTGTCAATGTGAACAAGCCTACTATTAGTTTGGAAAGATATTTTGGCATTTTATGCTGCATGTAGAGGAAAAAAGTGGATCAATTATGATATCACATAATAATATGCAAGATAGGAATCAAAACTACTGGTTTTTTTTTTTTTAATCATGTTATTATTTTGTGGCTTACTATATATTTGCAATCTTCCCAAATTTGAATTTTAAATTCAAATTGACAGTATAAGCTATTTGAGCTATCCTGCTTTGGATTTGGGCAATCATTCTTTCTTGGGAAAATGGAATGAATTGATGCTTCATTTGGTGAAAGGATGCCTACAACCACTTTTTGGTACAATGGTAAGGAAGGTAGTGGTGAAAAAAGGCATGCTTCTTAATGAAATAAAGAGCAAAGATAACACCTTAAATTATGAAAAAAAAAAAAAAAACAAAGAAAAGAAAATCGTATGTTTTATTCCTGATTGAAATAAAATATAAAATATTATTTTTCTAGGTAACTCATTAAAGTTATTGTATATGAGAGAGCCACCAAACCCTATCTTTTATGCCCCATATTGAAATATAAAATATTTGCATTGACGTTTTCTTTGCATAACATTATAACTTTTGGCTTGATTCCGAGAGAAAAAGGAGGGCAAATTCACATCTCATAGGGAAACTTTTAAAATTATTATTATTATTATTTCATTTTTGTAACAACTCTATAATTTATGTCTTAATCCAAGATAAAGAGGAGTGTAGATATAATGATAGTAGGTTGTTGGAGACAAAAAATGGTGATACTTGTAGAGAAGACAACAAATAGTGATGATTCATACCGTGTTGGTAGAAATAAAGGAGTATTCTTGTGAAAAATAGTATTAGGTGAAGTACAAAATTTGTGCCACAAAGAGAGTAAGTATTATGTGGGCAAAAAATGTGAACAACATAAAGGCAACCAAAAAACTCATAAAGTGAGAGAAAAACTAGCAAGGGATATTAATTTGAAACATAATTATCCTAGCAATATTTAGGATATGATAATTTTTATGTTTTGTCACTCTAACATGCATAGAGGTAAAAGAAAATATGTTTTAATGAAAATTTTTCATTTTTAGAATGAAAATGTTGAAATTGAATTTATATGCATTCTAAAACATTATCATTGCACTACTTTCAATAAAATAGATTAGTTAACTCTACTATTTAAAACAAAAAATCTGAAATACATAAAGAAAATTTTATCAATAGTATAATAAATACACTTAAGTATTTCAAGAATGATCAGCAATAATGATATCAAAATAACAAAATCCTAAGCAATCAAAATAAGACTTGAACCCCAAATATCAGAATGAAACAACAATTATATTCATGCTAAGGAATACTTATTTGTGAATACATGTTGGACAAAGAAAGGATAATCATATTTTTTTTTTCTAGAACTATTCAGGAGGATAAGTAGTGTGTTTGCAACGTAGATATGGGCTAATGAGATTTTTATGATGGTGAACACCACTTGTCCATCCTCTTGACCACATTCCCCTTTACCGCCTAGAGAACCCGTATTAAGAGCATAGTTGTCACAGAATAAAGCAGAAAGATTTGGTAATTCGAAGAAGCAAAATAAGACCAACAAAAAGTTCTTTATTTTACTTTGCAACAAAAACTTAATTATTTTGCTTTAATCAAAGAATATCATCATTAGAAAGGGATTACATTGAAGTAATTCCATCTTATTTCTTTCTCTCAATGTATTATAGCACTCTTGAATTGGCTGGTTGCTTTACTAAAAGGAAAGAAATATCAAAATAAATAGTCTTAATCATAAAGATATTACGATCTTGAAAGTAGGTGGAACAAAGAATATTAGTGGTATCTTTAAACATGATAATAAGACCAACAAAAAGTTCAAGATTGTTGAGGAGCTAAATAAGAACAGCAAAATGGGGAGATTGCTATTTTAAGTCCTCGACAATGTCATCATTATCTAGAGGAGCATCAAAATGATATTGATTTTCATGTGATTCAACAAGAAAGCAAAAAAAGCCCTCAACTATGAGAGATATCTAATATTATTAAATTTAAATGTGGTATCAGTGATGAGAGGTTTCATCTTAGTAAGAGGAGACATAAATCATGACACTTTGGAGAGATATATAAAGTCTAAGAGTTACTTAAATCATGTTGAAAAAAAAAAGTTTGAAGTACTAGTTGACTTTGCCCAAATAATGAGCTAAAAACTGACTAACAATTAGGGATCAATGAATAAAAACTTAAGGGAGTAGGATGAGTGGGATAAATTGGGGCATGTGTGTTATGCCATAGGTGCTTGCAAAGATGAGGGAATGTGTGATAGTGTTTCAATGTAGACACAGGTTTGCATGGTTGACTACTAGTGTGCGAGGATTCAAAGATGGATTTGTGCATGAGCACTTGGTGGAAGGTGAGTGGTCATTAAGATATGTTGCATGTGGGTGGGCGTATATTTTTACTTTTTTTAGGATGGGAGTGGGTTGAATTGAGATTTTTAAAAATTATTAAATAAAATAATTAATATAATTTTGATGTTAGTTGGCATTGGCAAGAGAACAAATAAACACATAATTATAAATTGTGTAAGTAAATGGTAAATAAATTGGATGTTGGAAGGAGGACACTTTCTACCTAGGAGACCCTAATGAATAAGGAGGTTGCAATGTTTGTAGGATTATCCTTCTTGCTCCCTCTAGGTTCTTTAAGTGATGGGATTAGGGGACAATCACACTGTTGTAATACCTAATGAATACGGGTGTAGTTGCACCTATTCTGACTTTATCTGGAAAAGGTAATTTCCTGAATTCTACATTTTGAAGTTTGAACTATCTTGGATGTGTCTGAATGTGAATCTATTATGGAGTGGGTTCCGTGAGGTTTGTATGCATGTTTGTGAAATCTATTTTTTTTTTCTGGGTGCCATGATGCCAAGAAATTGGCGTAAATTCTCTAGAATTTTACAAATAAATTTAGTGTGGTGGTGTTGAGGAGTGGCAGTGTTAAGGAGTGGCGCTGCGGTGCGCAAGATCTAGCACTGCGTCAATGGGTTCTGAATTTAAAATAAAAACATATCTTTTCATTAAATTCATTTCATTGCTTCCCTTAGAAGTTGACGACTAAAGAGAGAGAGGAATTCTAGAGAGAGTTAATTTTGAGTTGCTTTGAGTCATTTTATTTTGAAGACATAATTTTGAAAGTTGTCCAGCTCGAGATAGGTTGTATTTTTGTATATCCCAAATTTTTATAATTTGACTTTGAGATTTTTCTGGTTTAAAATATAATTTTTCCATGTTCAGATCGATATAACTTTTGAGTAGGAAAGTTTTCATCATGTAATTTATGGTATGTTGTAGAAAATGTAATTTTGGACATTTAAATAAATTTTGGTAAAATTTTTGCTGGATATTTTTTAAACGCAATTTTTTTTTTTAAAATTGTAGGAAAATATTCAGACATTAAAAAGTACTACTGTCGAATAATTAAAGTACCAAAACATAGTTGTGTAAAATTTCTTGTAATTTTGTAAAATTTTGAGTCAGCAAATTTTGGCTATATTGTTATATACAGGACTACTAAAATGCCCTTAAGATAAATTTCTAAAAATTATATTAATAGTTCTAGTTTATGTTTAACCGCTTACTGCATTATCATATGACATATCTAACGTAATTATGCATCTCTATTTGATATTATGTCAGAACTTAAGGAATTCGATGGAAGTTTTATTTCAGAGTTCAATTATATATCTACGGAGTTCTATTGGGAAATTTCTAAATGTGTTGAAAGCACTCTAAGGCCTAAGAGCATGAAGTTTTAAATGGGAGGCATAAGAGTATGGAGTTCTTCTTGAGAGATATAAAGGCCGGAGTTTTCTTACTTTTTGCTCTATAATATATATTTATTTACATTCTATTCAGTATATTGCACTCTAAAATTTGTGATTTATTTAGTTATCTATAAAAGTTTATTTTGTTTTGGCACAACTCTAAAATACGTATATTATTAAGATTGGAATAATTATTTTATTTTAGTTATTTCTTTTGTAATTATTAAAAAATGATTTAAGAGAATGTGATCTGTTGAGCTATGTTAGCTCATTTTATGCTCTACATTTTATTTTCAGGTCTGGGTAGGGGTAAAGGTTCAGTTGAGTAGCTAGGACTGAATTTCTAAGTCTATCTAGTACATAGCTAATTCTTTTCTAATTTTGTACAGTCATGACTAGTTGTTTAAATTATCTTGTAATGTATTTTAGTCAATAGCCATGTATTGTAGCGTAAATGTTATATGCATACATTTTGATGAGAATGAGAGATTTTTTGGATGAGTTATTTTCTGTATATTGGAAGTTATTAGCAACTATATGATATGTTATTTATTTTTTAGGTATTATTGAAAGAAATATTTGAAGAGTTTTTCAAAACTCTAATTTTGGGTTGGTCTTGCAAGCCAACATTATAGAACTTGTAGCTCTTATCAGGTTGGGTTGTGACATTCTTTCTTTTTGTATCAGAGCAATGGTTTTGAAAAAATGGATCGTAAAATAGAGTTATAAAAATTAATCTGTAAGTAAAGTAAGGTCATTTTGGGTAGTGTCATGCATTCATTGTATTTTGTTATTTATATGCATGTATCAGTTGTTGTGTGTGATCTATGAGTTATGATGGATCAACTTTAGCATGATATGAATGATGGGTAGAGTGCAAGCCAGATTGCACCGATAGTTAGTACAACCCTTGTTATTGGTTCTGATATGATGTCACAATTTGCTGGTTTGGTGGCTCAGTTAATGGGTGAGGCCCAGAGTAGGAGTTCTTCTGGTAGGACTGAGGATGTAAATCAGTATTTGCAGATACTTCTGAGATTGAAGCCTTTGAGATACAAGGTTACAGTTAAGCCTGGAGTTACAAATGATTGGTTGATGAGACTGGAGAAGACTTTGATGGTATGCAGTTTTTTTTTTTTTTTTTGAGAGGAGAGTACCTTTGACCGTATTTTTATTAAATGATGAGGTTGAGCATTGGTAAATAGCCATCAATAGGAGAAATTTTATGGGAGGCTGAATTCTTTGATTGGTTGGAAAGAATTTATTAATGCATTTAGAATCTAGTTTGTGCCTCTGTCCACTCAACAATAAATGTAGGAGATGTTTTTGAGGTTGGTTTGGGGGAATATGGCTATGATGCAGTATGAGATAGTTTACTATTTTGATCAAGTGTGCTCAACAGCTTGTTGTACTTTCAGATAGAAGTGTTATCATTTTCTGAGAGGCTCATGAGATGCTTTGAGATAATCATTGATTCTTTTCAGTAGAGAAGTGTTATAATTTTCTATGTCAGTTGTTTGTTTTCTAGATATTATTGGAAGAAAATTCTGAAAAGTTTCTCATACCTCCAATCTTGGGTTGGACTATCACAAGTCAATATGAAAGGACTTGTTTCGTCTATGGGTCTTATTGGGTTGGGTTGTGATAGAGTGAGGGTGAATTGGGATTAAAAAATATATATTAAACAAAATAATTAATATAATTTTGATGCAAATTGACAAGAGAACAAACAAACACATAATTTAAAAACTTATGTAAGTAAAATAAATGATAAAGAAAATCTCAATTCATTTTGCTGAAGAATAGGACACACTTTCTACCTAGAAGACCCTAATGGCTAAGGAGGTGCAATGCCTTTAGGACTATCATTCTTGCTCCCTCTAGGTTCCTTAAGTGATGGAATTTCACCATGGGGTCAATCACACCCAAAGAGACGTGTGTGTGCATGTATTGGGGGGTCATTGCTTCCCTTAGAAGCTGACGAGTAAAGAGAGAGGAGGAATTCTAGAGAGAGAAAGTTAATTTCGAGTCGCTTTGAGTCATTTTACTTTGACGACATAATTTTAAAAGTTGTCCAGCTCGAGATAGGTTGTATTTTTGTTTATCCCAAATTTTTATAATTTGACTTTTGAGATTTTTCTGGTTTTAAATATATTTTTTCCATGTTCAGATCAATATAACTTTTGAACAGGAAAGTTTTCATCATGTAACTTATGGTATGTTGTAGAAAATGTAATTTTGGACATTTAAATAAATTTTGGTAAAATTTTTGCTGGATATTTTTTAAACACAATTTTTTAAAAAAAAATTGTAGGAAAATATTCAGACATTAAAAAGTAGTACTGTCGAATAATTAAAGTACCAAAACATAGTTGTGTAAAATTTCTTGTAATTTTGTAGAATTTTGAGTCAGCAAATTTTAGCTATATTGTTATATGCAGGACTACTAAAACGCCCTTAGGATAAATTTCTGAAAATTATATTAATAGTTCCAATTTATGTTTAACCGCTTACTGCATTATCATATGACATAGCTAACGTAATTCTGCATCTTTGTCTGATATTATGTCTGAACCTAAGGAATTCGATGGGAGTTTTGTTTCAGAGTTCAATTATATATCTACAGAGTTCTATTTTGAAATTTCTAAATGTGTTGAAAGCACTTTGAGGCCTAAGAGCCTGAAGTTTTGAATGGGAGGCATAAGAGTATGGAGTTCTTCTTGAGAGATATAAAGGCCAGGGTTTTCTTACTTGTTGCTCTATAATATATATTTATTTACATTCTATTCAGTATATTGCACTCTAAAATTTGTAATTTATTTAGTTATCTATAAAAGTTTATTTTGTTTTGGCACAACTCTAAAATACATATATTATTAAGATTGGAATAATTGTTTTATTTTAGTCATTTCTTTTGTAATTATTAAAAAATGATTTAAGAGAATGTGATCTGTTGAGCTGTGTTAGCGCATTTTATGTTGTACATTTTATTTTCAGGTCAGGGTAGGGGTAAAGGTTCAGTTGAGTAGCTGGGACTAAATTTCTAAGTCTATCTAGTGCATAGCTAATTCTTTTCTAATTTTATACAGTCATGACTAGTTGTTTAAATTATCTTGTTATATATTTTAGTCAATAGTCATATATTGTAGCATAAATGTTATATACATACATTTTGATGAGAATGAGAGAATTTTTTGGATGAGTTATTTTCTATATATTGGAAGTTATTAGCAGCTATATGATTTGTTATTTATTTTTTAGGTATTATTGAAAGAAATATTTGAAGAGTTTCTCAAAACTCCAATTTTGGATTGGTCTATTGCAAGCCAACACTATAGAACTTGTAGGTCTTATCGGGTTTGGTTGTGACATTCTTTCTTTTTTGTATCAGAGCAATGTTTTTGAAAAAATGGATTGTAAAATAGAGTTATAAAAATTGATCTAAAAGTCAAGTAAGGTCATTTTGGGTAATGTCATGCATTCATTGTATTTTGTTATTTATATGCATGTATCAGTTGTTGTGTGTGATCTATGAGTTATGATGGATCAACTTTAGCATGATATGAATGATGGGTAGAGTGCAAGCCAGATTGCACCAATAGTTAGTACAACCCTTGTTATTGGTTCTGATATGATGTCACAATTTGCTGGTTTGGTGGCTCAATTAATGGGCGAGGCCCATAGTAGGAGTTCTTTTGGTAGGACTGAGGATGTAAGTCAGTATTTGCAGATACTTCTGAGATTGAATCCTTTGAGATAGAAGGTTACAGTTAAGCCTGGAGCTATAAATGATTGGTTGATGAGACTGGAGAAGACTTTGATGATATGCAATTTTCTTTTGAGAGGAGAGTACCTTTGCCCATATTTTTGTGAGATGATGAGGTTGAACACTGGTAATTAACCATCAGCAGAAGAAATTTTATGGGAGGCTGGATTCTTTGATTGGTTGGAAAGAATTTGCTAATGCATTTAGAATCTAGTTTGTGCCTCCGTCCACTCAACAATAAATGTAGGAGATGTTTTTGAGGTTGGTTTGGGGGAATATGGCTATGATGCAGTATGAGATAGTTTACTATTTTGATCAAGTGTGCTCAACAGCTTGTTGTACTTTTAGATAGAAGTGTTATCATTTTCTGAGAGGCTAATGAGATGCTCTGAGATAATTGTTGATTCTTTTCCGTAGAGAAGTGTTATCATTTTCTATGACCTGTTGTTTGTTTTCTAGATATTATTGGAAGAAAATTTTGAAAAGTTTCTTATACCTCCAATCTTGGGTTGGACTGTCACAAGTCAATATGAAAGGACTTGTTTCGTTTGTGGGTCTTATTGGGTTGGGTTGTGATAGAGTGAGGGTGAATTGGGATTAAAAAAAAGTATTAAATAAAATAATTAATATAATTTTGATGCAAATTGACAAGAGAACAAAAAACACATAATTTAAAAACTTATGTAAGTAAAATAAATGATAGAGAAAATCTCAATTCATCTCGCTGAAGAATAGAACACACTTTCTACCTAGAAGATCTTAATAGCTAAGGAGGTGCAATGCCTGTAGGACTATCCTTCTTTCTCCCTCTAGGTTCCTTAAGTGATGGAATTTCACCATGGGGTCAATCACACCCAAAGAGACGTGTGTGTGCATGTATTGAGCTTTATTCATTGAAAACTTATGCCTATTTATGAGCAAACATAACGAATACAAAGGCAAGATAACTATGATTTAGAACATCTTGCTCTACCTTCAAACAAAATCAACTCATTTAACAAATAAATACACCCTCACATAACAGTTTTCTTACCAAATAACAAACAAATCTTTAAAACTTTGCAACTACAAGCCAAAAATTATTGTCAACTATTAAACATGGCATTCTTCTTTTAGTAGTACCTCAAAAAGACCAGGGCTCTACAAGTAACTTTATACAACCTCTAAAGCAGAGAAGAAAAACAATTTATAGATCCACTAAAATCAATACTTAATACAAATCTGTAAGTATTAAAAAGACAAATACTCACAGAAGATCTAAACAAATAAATTATTCATCATAATCATGATTATGATAATATTAAATATATATTAATTACATAAACCATAACCCCTCCAGCTGCTAGTAAACCATGGAGGAACCAGAAAATATTCAAATTTATACTGTACAAAAAAACTCAAAGCAAAAACAGTGGATGACTGTCAACAGAACAACGCAAGCCTACCATGTCAAATTGACAATGAACTACACTGGTGAGTCGAGAACCTATATGTGAATGCCATAAACTATTTTTCAACACAGTAATCTACAATTCAAGAACAGGGAAGTTCCCTGAGATATGAACAGCATCACGGAACAGAAAGTAGATGATCAAACCTGCAGCTCCAATCATGCAAGCACGCAGAAAATAGCAGTCGATGCCAGCTTTGATTCTATTGTAATTCTGTTTTGATTCTTTGCGTGATGTCTCGTCCTTCACTTCCAACTTCGTTGGATGCTTCAGCTTGCTGTTTGCACTGATGCAATGGTCAACTTGTGCACATTTGATGGTCTGGCGAACAGCTGAGCTGTTCCTTGATTCCATCTTATTGGTTCGAACAAGCTTGACACGGTGGGGAAAAGTGTCAGCTACAGGACGTTCGTGGCGTTCTCTTATCTGTATAAAGTTGGAGTTTTGCGAAAGATTAGGCATCTCTTTTTTGAAATCTTCAGCGCCAAAGTTTCTTTGCTGGTTGAGGGATATTGTGGGACTGTGATCAACAGCCAACAATTCGGTAATCTCAGGCATGACGATTAAGTCGTCCTTCAGGATTCCCAAAATATCTTCTGGCAGGAAACCAAAGTCCAATGGCTCATCCTTCGGAATTAGATTACTGACTCTAGTCTGTGAAGCCTGAGGAAATAAAGAATTAGACAAAATTTACATATCCACTGGTGTAACTTAAATGACGATCTAAGCAATTCTATTTCTGTGAATTATGCAATTATTGTAATGTTTGGCAAATTTCAGCTAAAATGAAAACATTTTGAGCCATGAACTAATTATTAAGGTACTCTTTAGTACAGATTATAATAATTGTGCCTACAGCTCCCCGCACCTTGTCATTAGAGCTATTACCATTGTCATGAAATGCTCAAAAAGAACTGTCCAACTTATTTAGTGGGAAATCCTATAAGAATGATTAATATGTTGATCCATTCTTTTAGCAAACTCTAGGTGGAACCATTTCACACCCCAGTTTTTGACATATTATTCCATTTTAATAGGCTCCTAACTGCAAAATTTTGTGCAACGGATTAAATAAGAAAATATTTTTTTATTTGTGATTTGATTTGATCATAATTAGTCTTTTTCTATATATTTTCATAAGTTTCGCATAGGCCATTGGCAAGTGAATGACGCACACTTTACAACAGTAATAAGAGTCTGGCCATACTTGTAGTTCTGTCGCTGGCTCTACAGAGGAAGGAAGTTCAGTTAAGCAGTAGAAATCAACAGATCCATCAAAGTTGGGATCAATCAGCTCATTGAGCCATGAGTCCAGGTCTTCTGTACTCTCAGACGGGCTTGATTTATCTTGTTGCACTCCCTCGTGCTGAGATGAATCCAAGTCTTTCACAAATTTTTGACCATCAATGTCTTCAGACCGGGCAGACACATTCTCTCCTTCGACTACAAAGCCATCCCTTTTCGTAACACGACACAGGACATAGGTATCCTGCAACAAAATATAGTAGAGTACATAAATGAGAGGTCTACAGTTCAAGGTAAGCAATTCCCAATGTTCCAAAATGCAGTTTTTAGTTCTATCTGCAACTTCTATCAAATAGCAAAGCTTCCATATATAACTTTGATCATTGGTAATCTAGATCTAAAGAAAGGCACAGGCTAATAACTATCAAGAAAATAATGGTGGAAGATTACCAACATTCCAGGAGTTTTCTTGCACTCTTTTTCATCCATGTAGTATTCATGCATGATCCAGTCTGTGCGCTTTCCATAGGGTGGCCTGCCTTCATGGAAAACTAGTGTCTTCTTGGTTCCTATAACCTGATTGTGGAATCTGATGTTTCGATCCTTACCAGTGGACTTCCAATAGCCTGCTTCCGTGGCTCTATTTGCGCGTGTACCATTTGGATACTTTCTATCGCGAGAGGTGAAGAAGTGCCACTTGCTGTCTCTGGTGGGGATCTGACAACATGCTGGGAATGAGATATAAATGATGAGATTCCATGGAATTAAACACAAGTCATAAAATAGGCAGTTTGTAATGTACTTTAAATGCACAAGAATCAGCAGAATAATTACCAGGTAAATCCCAAGGCTCGCGCTTATATATATCTAACTCTGGAATCACTTCCAAGTCAACCTTTAGGCCTAAGTTTTTTCTCTTAAGGTAGTGAGATATAAGCTCTACATCTGTTGGATGAAAGCCAAAACCAGGTGGCAGAGAAACCGCCTTTAAAGCATCCATTTTAACAGAAATCTGCAGTTTAGGGAACAGGCAAAACACAAACATTAGCATGCAAACAAAGTACCAAATCCGACAGGCAAGCATGCAACTCAATGTCTACCTAAGTCTTCAGCAAAGATAACTTAGCACTTTTCTCATTAACAGACAGATAATGTGACAAAGTGCTAAAAAATCAGCTAATGACCAATCCTTATACCTTTCCTAAATTGATTAAAAACTTCAGGGAGGCATTACTTATTTCATCATATTCAATGATGATAGGTTTAAAAAGGCTTTCATGGCATCCTATTTCATATAGTGCTTGAGCTGAGTTTGAATGAGGTATGATTTTTTAAATACATTTAAAGTTTTTTTTTTAATACTTTTTTCATCAGGGCCATGCTAATATATGTTATTTGCTGGTCTCTCAAACTTATAACTAACACAACTTTTCATAACTGTTCGTAAAAATTAATTTCATTCTCCAAGTATGTTTTTAATCTTTTTTAATATTCAAATATTTATGAAAAAAATTAAATAAAATTGAAATTAGAATTAACGAAAATAAATAAGCAAGCTATTAACCATTCAAGCTTGTATTTACAGGTCAAGCTTCGTAACTCACATTCAAGCTTGTTCAGTTATCTAAGTAAATTGATATGTTTGGCAAGCTTACTGGTTTGCCTACACACCTACCTACAATAAGCTAAAATATTGACAATAAAATGGACAGATGCAAGTAGTCAACCGCCTAAACTTTCAATCCCTTAAAGATTTATATTAGATTGTAGTTATTGCTACAATTGTGATAAATGAAACTGAAAGTAAACACAGCACAAAAGATGAGAGAATAGTGTAAATATAGCATTACTCGCATCATGCAGCAAGCCTAAATCAAACTTTTCCGATGAGAAACACAAACACATGGTAAAACAGACCCTTAAACAACTTCACAGAGTATAAACATTTATAAATATCAGAAATAAGCTAAACATTCAGCATTGTGAGTAAAGAAAACATTATAACTACAAATTCCAAATGTTCTGCATAAGATATTTGCTGAACAAACAGATAGATCTTCTAAGCGTTACTAATAAAAGATCCAAAAAAAAAAAACTCATTCTAATGTAGATATCTTACATGTTAAAACCCATTTCATGAAATCATGAAGTGTGAGATTCCAATACTTCTTCAACTCCATTATGAAATACGAAGGGTGAATTCAGCTCGAATAAAATAAACTCAGCAGGCACTTAAGAAATCTCAAATCCCAACGTAGCTTTAACAATGTCTCAAAGACCTCTCATACTAAACAATGTCTCAAAGAATCAGCCTAAAGTTAAATGATCTAATCGGATCATAATCTTCATATCACAACATTAGGGGTGTAAACTTTCATTACAAAATTCCAACTTTTAAGGGTTTAAGAATCCAGGATTAAAAATTTAACAAAAAAACTGAAAGAGCCTCGAATAGATCTTCGAGTACAGCAAGCTACAAAAATAAAATCACCAATCAATTCCTCAAAGTTGCAAAACCCATCAAGACTGGAGTTTGAAGCCAGCCAACTTTCGAAAACCAATCAAAACACAATAAAGTAAGAAAATTGAGTCGATAAACTCTTACCAAGCACTCCTCCGAACAGGAAAAGACCTCAGATGGCCCGCAGCAATCCAAAACGAAGAGCAATTCAAAGAAACAGGAGCTGTAATCCACCTGAAGAGAATTCTCAGGAGAGCGGCAGCAAGGGGTTGAATTTCGATCAGGAGAGGAACAAGAGCTCGAAGACCTTGACTGCAAAGGGTTTTAATTGGCTCCAAAACCGCGTGAGGTGCTTTTGAAAGAATTTTCCTACGCTGCTACGCGGCCTGGGTTGGCTCCGGTTACTTGCACGTGAACTTACCTCCCTTCGTGCACAGGAACCCGAAATCGACCCGGACCCGGCACATGAATTTTTTGCTTGCATGTGAACTTAAAATATTACAGTTTAACATGATTATGACTGTTCTTAAACTTAACAAAAATGCTATTTTTTTATAAATAAATGAAAGATTAAAGTAGAAATTTTAATATTTCTAAAATATATTTGTTAACTTCTAACTATCAAATGAGGTCTTATGAGAACTCTGAAATTTGAAATAAATAATAATTTATAACTTTATCAATCTTGTTGCGTCCTAGAGTATTCGCAACGGTAGAGAATTATAAAGTTTAGCGTCTTAACGTTGTACGAAGATCCAACACACAAGAAGATAAGTGAGAGAGGGTGTAGCGTTCATAAAAGACATCAGAGTTTTTACGTGGAAACCCCTAAAAATGGGGAAAAATCACGGGGCCTAACCCAGTTTGAATGAATCCAATAGTATTTGCAGTCGATTACAAATGAGGTCCTTCTTAGGGAGAAGACCTTGGCTCGATGTTACAAATTTACATCATATAGAGCACATTACATGGTGGGAGTTACAATAATCAACATAGACATGTTTATTTGGTCGGAAAGACCATTGGAGGCGACGGAAGTCGGAAGGACCATAGTCCTCAGGAGACAGACGTTAGAAAGACCGTTATTTGACGATGGAGGTCGTAGTGACCATAGTAGGCGACGGAGGTCGGGAGGACCGTAGTTGCCAGGAGACCGGGATTTGAAAGACCGTTGTCTGGTGATGGAGGTCGGAATGACCTTAGTATGCGACGGAGGTCGGGAGGACCGTAGTTGACAGGAGACCAGGGTCTAAAAGACCGTTGTCTGGTGATGGAGATCGGAATGACCTTAGTATGCGACGGATGTCGGGAGGACCATAGTCGACAGGAGACCAGGGTTTGAAAGATCGTTGTTGGAAGGACACCGGGGTCTGAAAGACCGTTGTCTGGTGATAGAGGTCGGAATGACCGTAGTAGGCGACGGAGGTCGGGAGGACCGTAGTTGGCAGGAGATCAGGGTCTGAAAGACTGTTGTCTGGTGATGGAGGTCGGAGTGACTGCAGTATGCGACGGAAGTCGGGAGGACCGTAGTCGGCAGGAGACCAGAGTCTGAAAGACCGTTATTGGCAGGAGACCGGGGTTTGAAAGACCATTGTTTAGTGATGGAGGTCGGAATGACCTTAATAGACGACGGAGGACGGGAGGACCGTAGTCGGCAGGAGACCAGGGTCTAAAAGACCGTTGTTGGAAGGAGTTCGGGGTCTGAAAGACCATTGTATGTTGATGGAGGTCGGAATGACCGTAGTAGGCGATGGAGGTCAGAAGGACCGTAGTCGACAGGAGACAAAGGTCTGAAAGACCGTTATTGGCAAGAGACCGGGTCTAAAAGACCGTTGTCTGGTGATGGAGGTCGGAGTGACCATAGTAGGCGACGGAGGTCGGGAGGACCGTAGTTGACAGGAGATATGAGTCTGAAAGACCGTAGTAGGATAGCGGTACTTTAGGAGAACTCTCGGCATTAGGTGGTGGTCCGGTGGAAGTCCGGGCCTCACGTGGTGGCCTGGTGGAGCACAGGGCTTTAAGTGGTAGTTCAGCGGAGCAACGGCGTCAGGAGGTGGTCTGGCGGAGGTGAGGGCCTCAAGTGGTGATCCGGTGGAGCAACGGCATTAGGCGGTGGTCCGGCGGAGGTGAGGGCCTGAAGTGGTGGTCCGGCGGAGAGACGACGTTAGGCGGTGGTCTGGTGGAGCACAAGGCGTCAGGTGGTGGTCTGGCGGAGCAACGGTGTTAGGCGGTGGTCCGGTGGAGCACAGGGCATCATGTGGTGGTCCGACGGAGCAACGGCGTTAGGCGGTGGTCCGGTGGAGCACAGGGCGTCAGGTGGTGGTCCGGCGAAACTCCGGCGGTGGTCGAGGAGGCTAGGAAGCAAGAGCGATCTCCGATATTTCTCTTTTTCCTTAGGCTTCAGGGGTCTTTCCTTCAAGAGGAGAGGGAGCTCTATTTATAGATTTCTGGAGTGGCATGAACCGTAAATAGGTGAGAGATCAAGGGTAAATGGGGAGTGGTCGGATGAATGGCCGATATTGAATCCCTTGATTATGCACCGTTTTTTAGACATTCGAAAACCTTAATGATGTCGGAATTTGGAGATCGTGGGCTCGTTGGATTCGTCTCGTCGAGCCGCTCGATTCGAGTATAAGGTTGTTATGTTTGGAAACCGTTTGGTAATCCAATTTGTGGTTTGAACCTTCCAACAGCACTTCGGGTCCTTGATTTGGACCCATTTGGGATCGGATTGAGTCGAATTTGGTGTCCTTGGGTTTGTATTTCCGAGATGCTCAGTTTGACTATAAGTTTGCTGAAATCGGAGTTCGGATGGTCTCCGAATTAATTTTTGAGGTTTCCAACTTGATTTTGCATCGAGATTCGCACTCGTTTAAGATAATTTTTTGACGACGTATCAAATCTAAATAACAAATTTAACAAAAATTCACCTTGGTCTATTGGTTGAGAGCTTAAGCTTCTAAGTAAGAGGTCTTGGATTCGAGTCTTTGTATATGTGTTGTGTGTGTGAGTTTGCCTTAAATGGCCTAAATGTCAAAAAAAAAAAAAATAAAGTTTTCAGAAAATATGTTTTCAATTTCATGCCCTACTAACCTTTTATATATATGTTAGGTTAGTGTTATATTGATTTGTTTGATAATTCTCTTTTGGAAAAAAGAGTCATAAAACCTTGAAGTTTAGTTTAAATTTTGGTGTAATCATCAAGAGTAAGAGTTTGTGTTCAAGTCTTAAATAAGCCTTATTGGTGTTTACATATGTCAAAATTATTGGTGATGGCATGCGATAAAGTCAGTGGGTGTCAGTGTTGGTGTCTATAATGTACATCGATTTATGCGATGACATGCATCACTGCATACGACAAAGTTGGCGCTCGTCGATGTTTGTGTTGATATGAACCTCAACTTTATGAGTTATGATGTGATTCAATGTCATTGGCGACAACATGCATTAAAGTTGGTTAGCATCCATGTTTGTGTCAATGATATGCGTCAAGCTTATTGGCTATAACATGCGTTGACATTATTGATGATGATATGTAATAAAGTCAGTTGGCATCATTATTTGTGTGATGGAGTGCATTGCCCATTTGTCCTTATAAGTGATGGAGTGCATTGGCCTTATAAGTGATGGAGTGCATTGATATTATTGGCAATGACAAGAGGCAGGTGTGTCAACATTTATGTTGATCGCAAGTATAAACCTTTTATGCAATAACTAGCACTAATGTTATTTGCAGTAAAATCGGTGGGAGATGGTAGTCGGATGATGGTAGTTCAGAGACAATAATAGATTGACAGTTGTTAGGATATCATAGTTATACAATGGTATTCTTGAGACTTTAGATGGGGACACTGATTGGATGACGGTGGCCAACTGATAATGGTTATTGGTGCCGATTATTGTCAATTATCATCAAGTAGGGATCTCTCCAACTCCAAGTCCAAATTTAGCTCTTGACACTCCTATGGAGAATAATTGTCTATTTATAGCTTTCTTGCTGGATATTTCATAATTTAAGACAAGGCACTAAAATATTTCATGATATGGCTTGTGCCGATTCCTTAATTATAAACCATTTTTTAAATATTTATGAATAGAGTGACCTCATAATTGAGCAACCTCGAGCTTGTTTTTTCTCTTGTCGAGATACATGATTTGACTATAGGCATGTGCAATTTATAGATTTTTGGTACTTCAACTAATGCTAAAAAATATTAATTAGACCTTAGGTGTTTGATTTTGGCTCGTTTGAACTTGCATCATATCACTTTTGGTGCAATTTAATTTGACTCATTGACACATTTGTCTCAAATATAAGTATGCTAAAATTGTTTTTAAATTTAATTTAAAAAATTCAACTTAAATATTATATTGAGATTCATTATTAATTAAGTGAATATTTAAATGACGTATCAACTCTAATGACGTAGCTTTGCAAATTCAGTTCTAGAGTTATAAAGATCAATCGTAATGGATGTAAATATGATGAATTTCTTCTCATTCATATAAACTCATTATGTGTAGTTGGATTTATGCCTATATTATGCGAGTAATTAATCTCGAGTCTGCCTAAAATATGACAGATTTATCTATGGGAAATTTGATGATCCTGCACAAATTATTAAAAGAAAATAAGTGGAGAATTATCTATGATGTATGCATGAGAGTATATAATTACATGCGAGTTAAGGATAATGGATTTTATTGAAAGTACGAGATGCGTCAAGAGGGGGGCGGGGGGGAGTGGGTGAATTGGAAATTTTTGAAATAAAGAAACAAACCTAAACAGGAGTTCTAATTATTTTTTTTTAAACAAAACTTAACTTGATGCGGAAGCGAATGATTAAAACATGATTACAACATAAGTGCTGAAAATTTAAAACACGCAACAAAGATCTAGAATCGAATTTTCACCTAACAGTTATAGTAAATGTAAGATGCAAAGCATAAGTAAAGTGCAATAAACGGAAAAATCACACTAGAAAATTTATAGTGGTTCAGTTACTTGACCTACATCCACTCCTCGGAGTCATCCACTCTGGGAATTTCACTACTCAAAAGTAATTCCCTTTTTCCTCCATAGCAAGGCGGAGAAGCATTTACAAAATCTCACTTTCACCTTCCCCGGTGTTGCGGAGTACCAAACACTATGTCACCCTCTCGGTGACGGCAGCAAACCTTCTCGTTTTTCTCCCTCATGGAGAAGACAGAGTACCTTTGAGAACACGAACCTTGAAGGATCTCCCCCCTTAGAAAGCTCCCATAAGATTTTCTCGGGGTCACAAGAGAAGCAAGCATGCAACAAGTTTGGAGCAACCGTGTGATCCCCTCACACTCCTTCTCCCTCACAAACTCACATTCTCCTTCCTCTCACAAACCCAAAATCTCATCAAGTAGCTCCCTCTCAAAGAGTTTCCCTTCTTGTCACGTTCCTCCCTCTAATTTATTTTTCAAAAAACAAAAGTATCATATATAAATCAAGCTCAAAAAAACCCTAAATTTTCAATTCAGCTATTTATATTCGTACAGTACGATCCAAGATCATACAATATGATCAGTTCAAAACAGTCTTCGTCTTGGTACGAAGGAGTACGAGCAGACAAATTTTTTTAAACAATATCATACAGTACGATACAAATATCATTAAGTACGATATGTTATATTTCTTGTGTTCATATAGGACGAACGCTAGGATGAACAAAACTCGTCTCTATTAATTGTCTGATACGATCCAATTTGTACAGTACGATCTGTTAAAAACTTCAAGTCGTATGGTACGATGTTTACATCGTCCCGTACGATTAGTTCAAAAATCAAGGGATCATCCTGTACAATGTTCGAGATGATTAAAAACAATCTCGGTTCATCATACGTTACGAGCCAAGTCGTACAGTACGATCACCAATCAATAGTTAATTATTAATTTAATTAACTAATCATGGGAGATAATTTATGTAAGTATTCAAATATTTATACTGTACGATTATATCGTACAGTACGATCAGTTCAAAAATCAAGTTTTAAAAACTTACTTAAATTAATATGACGGCTAGGATTTCAAATTAAAAACACATCATATAATACGATGATGAGCGTACAGTATGATTAGTTCACGGAGAATAGCCGTTGAGCCGCAGTAGTTCTTACAATACTATTTAAAATCATATAATATGATCTACAGAGAATAAAAAAGTTTCCCTTAAAAAAACTCCCCCTGTGTGTGTGCATGGTTGCTCAGTTTGCATACATGGCCAGACTCAATAAAAGAAAAACAAAAAAAAGGAAAATACAGAGTTACAGACTTCACATCGTATTCTACCCAATCTCGAGTGTTCTGTTGTCTTGAGCAATATGTGATCTCCCTGAAATGTAAGTGCTCACAAACAAGAACAATATTAAAAATAGTTAATGAATAATGAGATAATTCAATGGACATTATTTGTCATCATCAAAATCTCAGGCTAGGGATCTTGGACTGTAACATTTATGAGTTGTCAAATAATAAATGACATGAACAATGATGATTGTTAAATTGAGCACAAAGTTGATGATCCTAAGAACACTGAAGAAAGTCCAATATTGTGCTACTATGATTATGACATGAATAATACAAAATGAAAGATAGTCAAATTGATTGATGTTCATATGATATGAAATGAATTATGTTATATTTATTATAATTTTAGCATGACTTTGTGAAGAACATGTAATCCTAATTTTGAGGGAATTATATGAACATAATTATAAAATGATATTTTGGCTTTATTGTAAGCAATATGTCACGTTAGACTTAATAATGATGTTATGTCATACTAGCAAGAGTAAGAAGATTTCGATGATGCAACTCCTCTCATGCACTTGTGATCAGGCATTTAAAAAAAATCATATTAGTTATTATTTTTAAATATTAAAAAATGTTATAAAATTATTATTATAAATAATTATAATCACTAATTTTGCTTTTTGAGTTGTTGTGGTCTACATAGATCTGAGTCTCATTTTTAGGTTGTGACCAATCTAAAAATTTGACATTCTTGCGACCCTTTACAGAATCTATGGCAAAATAGAAACTGTGGTCTACACAACTTGCAGATTGTCCCATATCCATCAGTCATCAGAAATTTACAGGTAGATTTTTGTAGACAGAGGCCTGTTTCATATGAAGCCTAAGTCTAAAACTTAAAAAAGAAATAAGATTATAGGATAGGTTGCTAAAAAAAAAACTTCAGTTAATCCTTGATATTTCATCATTATTAGGAAAAAAAGGACTCAGTAGAACCAAAATGTTATTGTAATACTCATCACTGCTTGATATTTCGTTGCTTTGGAGAGGTGTAGAGATTGCACGCGTCGCTTCTTCGGCTCCTTCGTGGCTGTTCGACTTCGCTCCTTCGACGAATTTCCCTTGCTGTCGGATCGGAAGTTGCGACATTTTGGTCGGAAGCAAGAACGGGAGCTCGCTGGCTGTGAAGGTAACTTTCTCCCTTTCGCGCGCTTCTTCGGCTAAATCCCGTTAAATCCACCGAACCGAGGGATTTAATAAATCTGGGATTTAAGCCGTAAATCCCTAAGTTCGGGATTTATGAAATCCCGGGATTTAGCCCCTAAGAAAACCGTTTGGCTGGATTTAGTGTAAATCCGACTTAAATCCCAGATATATCCGATACCAAACAGTCCCTAAGAAAGATACCGATTACTTCGCCGGAGTGGAATTAAGTACACGATCGTGATGGCGAAGCCTGCACCGGGTTGTTTTACACTCCAGAAGAGGAAACGCCTCCTCCTAATCTTCGTCGCTATTTGTTTCTCCGTTGCTGTCTTTTTCTGTTTCCGTGGCACCCTCGACACCTGCGATTTCCGCCGGGACAGCGTTGCAGCTTCAGTAGCGGTGGCTATGGATATGGCTCGCAACCTACCTCCAGACGGTAATCTAGAGAAGAATCCGCTCGATTTCATGAGGTCCAAGCTTGTGCTTCTCGTCTCCCATGAGTTATCCCTTTCAGGTAATTGGAGGTGGAAATGTTGCCTCATTTTTCAATATGAGATGCAACCGAATGACCCAATCCTCCTTTTTCACATTAGCCGAATGAATTATGAGGTATAATAATTCTCTAGGCATCTTGTAGGCGGACCGTTGCTGCTAATGGAGTTAGCTTTTCTCTTAAGAAATGTTGGTGCCCGAGTTATATGGATCACATATCAGAAACCTGCTGAAGAGAATGAAGTAATTCATACTTTGGAGCATAAGATGATGAACAGGGGTTTGCAGGTATTGCGATTTTTTTTACAAGTTCATGTTTTATGTTTCAATCATCATGAAATTCTATGCATCTCATATGCGCATGTAATGCTTTACACAGCTATATTGAGGTTAGAAATTTGGGTCCAAATATTCTTTTTAAAATTCTACTCGACAATTTGGTGGTATTTCATGATGAATCTTTTTATCATAGATGCTTTACACATCTCATATGTGCATGTTGTTAGAATAGAGTGGTTATTGGCTGCCGTACAGGAAGATGTGAAGTCACAACTCTGCCTTGTTTTAGGAATCTTCTATGCTGACTTTTAACTTCCTTTACAAGACCTGTATAAAATGTTGTTAGTGTGATTATTTTTTTATTTTACTCATGTGATTTTTTGCAATGCGCTTTAAGCTACTCATTGCACAATTATTTGAAAGCTCCTATCTCTGATAGTATCCAAATCATTTCCTCTGTTTTTCCTTATTTGCTTTCACGTAATGGCAGGTCCTTTCCGCTAAGAGCCAAGAAGCAATTGATACTGCTCTCAAAGCTGATATGATTGTTTTAAACACAGCCGTTACCGGTAAATGGCTCGATGTTGTGCTTAAGAAACATCTCTCTCAAGTTCTTTCAAAGATTCTATGGTGGATTCATGAGATGCGAGGACATTACTTCAAATTGGATTACGTCAAGCATTTGCCTTTTGTTGCTGCTGCGATGATTGACTCCTACACAACAGCTGAATACTGGAAGAACAGAACACAAGAACGTTTAGGGTATGTGTAAATTCGACTTCACTGTTCCTCTTGAAGGTGTGTTACTACTGGAAAAAAATGAAAATTCGTCGTTATTTCAGGAGTGAGTAGATTATGATACATTTGCATATTATTAACTAATTATGGGGTGGAATAATTACTTTTTAATGGAGAAAAATGGAAATTTATTTAGCATAATTATTATTAATTTAATTGGATTGCTGTAAGTGTTGTCCATCTTTTGATGTTTATAGTAGATGATCATGATTCTTATGTTGGGTGTTTTACCATTGCCAAACTTCAGAGCTTGTTTTACTGCCAAGAGGAATTGATGAAGATGCCACAATTTATTTTGTATCCTTACTATATTAATCATTTTATGTTTTTCACACATAACGTTCATCTTATTGCAATATTTCTTCATCTTTGGTTGGGAGGATTGCACCGTTGCCTGTATTTTATCCTCCATTTATCGTTGGAGTTTGCGTTATTTGATCTACACAAGGTTTTTTAACTGAAGAGCTAAATTTCCTTTGAAACTGAAAATTTCAACCTTTCTGTGACTGAAAAGAAAGCTAAAGTTCAGATGAACAACATAGTAGCAGCGTATGGTTGGAACCTGTGCATTGTAGTATATTAAGTAATGCACAAGTTCTAACTTAAAATTTCAACCTTCTATAATTTAAAGGAAAGCTAAAGTTTCAAATGACTGAGCATGGTTGTAGTGTATGTTGGGTAACTTCTGCGTCCTTGAATCCCAATTTCATTTCTCTTGCTCATTTCTTCCTGTCCTTTTTTTATATGTAATCTTATTTTTTATTATGTTGCTTTAATTTCATCTGTTTTGTTTGTACTTGCAGTATCCACATGCCAAAAACGTATGCCGTTCATCTTGGAAATAGCAAAGAACTGATGGAAATTGCTGAAGATTATCTTGCCCAACGGGTTCTTCGGGAGCACATACGGGAATCACTTGGAGTTCGAAGCGAAGATCTCCTCATTGCCATTATAAACAGTATTTTCTTGTTAATTTTTATTGATAACTGTTTCCTCAATTTACCCAAGAGTTTGGTATAAGAAAATGAACATAGGACGCTTATAGGTTTATATTTTGCTTTTATATTCTGGCCAATTTGCTTATAATCCATCTGAAAAATATATATTTGACAGCTGCTTTACTTCGACTCAAAGAACTTTATAATCACAAGAATATTTGTACGAAGTAGGTGAGGAAACCTCGTATGCTTACTTTGTATGTGAGAATAATCATTATTTCCTTAGACTTACTTGACCATACAAGATAGATATTTTACTTTAACCTTCCAAAATCCTTAGAAGGTATAAATAAGCTTGTAATTTGATAGTGGCTAGTAGGATGTAATGCTAATTTTCTGATTAAACATATTCACGTTTCTTTGTAAAATTGCAGGTGTATCACGTGGAAAGGGACAAGATTTATTCCTTCAGTCATTTTATGAAAGTCTTCAATTGATCCGAGAGCAGAAGTTCGAAGTGCCTGCAATTCATGCTGTAGTAGTTGGCAGTGATATGAATGCCCAGACGAAGTTTGAAGGAGAACTAAGAAACTTCGTGGCAAGGCAAGGAATTCAGGACAAAGTTCACTTTGTCAATAAGACGCTTACAATTGCTCCGTACTTGGCTGCAATTGATGTGCTTGTTCAAAATTCTCAGGTATAGTTATCGTCCATTCTTCAGACAGTAGCTTATTTATTACCAACTTCACCCCAAGATCTTTTTCTTTTCAATGAATAGTTTCATCCGTCCTCAAAACTCCTATTACTGCTTCTGGATTTTATTTTTTGTAGTGTATCACAGCTTTGCGAGGGCAATAATAATTCTTACACTGTCCTGGAACCTATTAATTTATGACATGAAGAATCAATTTTAATGTCCGCCACCTTAAGGTGTTGTTCGTCACAGCCAAACTTATCCAAGAGAAGCGTCAGGACTTTAGAGTGGATTTGATAAACTTATCTTAGTTGTTTAAAAATATCCACACCAATTTTCATTGACGTATTGCAGTTCAGATATGCTGAAATTACAGTGACATGAAGTCAACTTTAGGAGCTTATAAAAGGGAAAACTCTTTTAAGTGATGCAAGCTAACACACACACACACAAATTGTGATGCCACACCAAATAAGTCATATAAACATGTGATATTTCAAAAGCCTGTGACAACTTAAAGCAATGGAAAACATTTTAGTAGCATAATAGATGAATACAGTAGACTTTTCGATAACATTAAATTGCTCAGTATAAAGATATTTTTATTCACATGCACATGACAATCTAATATAATTGTAAAAATTAGCCATTACTAGGCTTATAAATAAATTTTTGCCTTATTAGAGTTAGTATCTCACTGTAAATTTTGGATCCTCGAAATAATTTTTTATTTTTTATTTTTACTGTATCGAAGTCCCTTTCATTTAGTAACAAAATAATAAAATAATAATTTCCTCAACTAAACTCAATTCCTGACTTATATATCACAATTCTAACTCATAATAACATCAAAATTACATGTTACCTTAAAAAGATGATTCGTATTACAAGCCCCTTAAGCCTGTCAACCTTAATCCAAACTCAGTTCACGAAAATCAACACAAAATCCCGTTTTTCGCTCGCAAACCTAAGCTCCAGTTCTCTCTCTCATTTCTCCTTATCCTATGAGTGACTGCATATAGCAGAGCGGGACGGGTTCACTACACTATTCACCGCCCAGAGCCCGGAGCTGCATCATGCTGTTCTGGAGGTCACTTAGCTATCATCAGGAGAACCAGGTAGTCGTTGCAGCAGCACAGCTGCTTCCCAACTGATGTCTTTTTTCTACATGAATTCTTGAATAATCTTTCTATATCGAGTTGCTGTTTGATATTTTTTCAGCTGCATGTTGACTGTCTTTCTAGTGTTTGTTCAAATGCCTAACGGAGAAAAAACAACTAAGTGTCAGTACCGTTAAAATGATATTTAAATTTCATTTACAGTCTTTATTAAGAGCTTTATAAAAAAATGCTAAAACTTATATCCAACAACAACAACAACATAAAGCCTTTATCCCACTGCGGGGTTGGGCTACATGAATTATTTTTCTCCATTATGATCGGTTAAAAGTTAAATTCTTATTTAAATCTAATAAAAAAAGGTCAGTTCTAATATTTTCTAACAAAATCTTGTATCCAAAGAGAATAATTAAATCTAACAAAAATTCTAATCATGAATAAGAGAAATTTTATAAAAAATAATGATGGGCCCAAAAAAAGGATGTGAGCTCTGTTCAGCACTTTAGTGGTCTGGTTTAACACCTTTAAGTAGCCTATAACCAATTTGTGTTTGGCTGGCTTATTTGATTTGAATGGTTGTACTGCATCATCTAATTTATGAGTCTTCATTTGGTGGTTCTTTTAGCTATTTCAATTTTCAAAAACATGACATCACATTTTTTATTTGTATCGAAACATGCGACACAATTTTAAATAGTTTATGCATCATTTTACTGGTTTCAGGATCATTAGCAACACATTAGTAGAGCATCTGTGATTTTATTTGATTTTGAAAAGCACTAAGAAGCACCAAAACATATTCAGCAAAAACATATTTATTTACCAAAAGGACTCTTGAATGTAAGGGTCAGAGTTCTTCACTAACGAGAAGTTTCAGGTTGCGTTTGTTTGCCACTATCTATTTATTTTTGCTAATGCTTCCGTAAACTTTTTCGTTGAAATGACACTTTTTATATAATGAACATCAACATAGATGCACTTGTTGCTGTTCCTGGGATTATAAATGTGTTAGATGTCCTCAATGCAGATTTCTAATCTCCCTTCCTGCTCTATAGGGTCGAGGAGAATGCTTTGGGAGGATAACCATAGAAGCTATGTCATTTCAGTTGCCAGTACTGGTAAGTCTCTCATCAAATGAGAAATATTTAGCTCTTCATAGTTAACAATGATTCATTTGGTCGCTTGAAGTTATAAATCATATTTCGAAAGATGATGAAGTTGGTTAAATTGAAAAATAAAATCATCATTTTTTTTAAACATATTTCCTATTCAGAAGCAATCATGAGCTCTAAGATGATTTTATTTATATGAAATGGATTGATTTATAGGGCACAGCAGCTGGTGGCACTACTGAAATAATTGTTGATGGATTGACCGGTTTGCTTCATCCTGTGGGCAAGGAGGGAGTTGGTCCATTAGCAAAGAACATTGTAACGCTTGCCACTCATGTTGAGAGAAGGCTGAGCATGGGGAAAGAAGGCTACAGGAGGGTGAAAGAAAGGTTCATGGAACATCACATGAGTGAAAGAATAGCTTCAGTTTTCAAACAAGTTCTACAGAACCGTTCTGCCTGAATTACCTTTTCAAGACTTTGTAAATTACAATTTTGATGAGTTTTCTTTACAATGTACAGAGTGATTTTTTTGTTTCTTTTTGTATTATCATTTAATCCAATAAAGTTTCCATGTTCACCTAATAATCCCTTGTTTGGTATGAAGAAAACTACGTGGTTTTAGAGGATCAGATTGAAGGAGCGTTACCATGCACTAATTATCTCTGAGGATTTGCCTCTTTATTTGTTTGGGCCGCATAATTTATATATAAATATATTAAAAACAATGATTTAATATTAAATAGCTTCAAATGGTCAGTGCACATTATTCATCAAAATTTGTATGTTTTGCGTAATTTCATTAAATTTATATTAGTTTGTTCCCAGGAACACAATAAGATCTAAGCACATCCAGCCACCTTAGATATACGATGAAGAATAAAAAACTTGCGCATCAGAAGAGCAGTCCAAATTAGTATTTTTAACACTTAAATTGGACATGAAATTGAGTGGAGATAACCATATGAAGATTAATAATCCAATGACACTTTTGATACAATTTTAGATAAAACATAAAGATTTCCACCAAAACTTGGAAAATTTAATTGAAATTTCATCAAAACCTTCGAGTAGTCAAATTTCTAATGAAAAAATGGTGCTAATTTCAGCTTCACTTGAGCAAAAGAAATCAACAGAGCTTGCATAGTAATCATATCATAAAGAAAAAAAAAGGCAAAATTTCTGCATAATATGAAATATAGGCTAAAGTTTTACATTCATACGACTAGAGAGAAGAAGCAAGCTGCTCCCTCTCAAACTGAAGCACATAAAAATACATTAACTGCTACAAGATAATCACATGCACGTACAAATCTAATTGTTGCAAAATCTATAGTAGATACTTCCAAAATGCTGGTCGATCCCTTGATATAACAAGTGCTCTTGACTCCATATAATCAAATGTTGGACGAAATAAATCATCGGGACCAATAGTTTCCTTCACCACATCTGTGTCTCCACTGTCATTCAAAGCATCAAACACAAAAAGGCCCATTCCACATATGCCCATAACAAAATCTGAGTTTCCCCAAACCTGAGTGATTGAAGAGTGATGATAATGAGAATTAAATCCTGGCATCATATAGGTGGTGATGAGACTGCCTTTCCGGAGCGAAAAATGCTCAATAAGCGAGCGTGGACTGCTGCTCCTCGCGGATAATCTTCCTTCAGTGCTCCCAAGAAAAATGGAGTCACTGCGGGAGAAGATAGAGAGACCATCACCACCATGCCTGGATATCTTAAGTCCTACACCAGAAGGGATTCTAAAATCAAACACATTGACACCATCCTGAGTGCATAAAACACCGTCATTACCCTCCACTTCAGTAGAGCTTGCTCTGCATCAAATGCAATTAGGATTGTTAGAAATAGAAATACTTAGCAGATTGCACTCAAGCATTGGAAGTCTAGACAATAATGTAAGCTTAATCAGCTCAATAAATTACTGCCATGTTTGGTCCAAAGTTATTTAGATAGCGGCGTAATTTAAATAAGTGTTATTTACATAACTTTATCTATCAAATGCTATTTGCTTGACTAAATTTCATCTTATTAAAATGATATTATATTATCTAGAATGACCGTTGTGTTATTATTTATTCAAACAATCAATAACTTCAACATCTGTAAGTCAAAATAAGAGAAAACTTTTAGTATTGCATTAGTAATAAAGATCTAAAATTGTCCAAATCATTATAACTACCTGAGGGAAAATGGTAAAACTTGTAGAAATGAAAACTATTCAAATTATGCATTAGCAAGCATGAGGTGAAGCATCTTTCTTAATAAAAAAAGGACAAAAAATTGTCCAAATTTGACAACATATGAGAACAAAAATAATAAAAAGATATAGAAAGAAATGGCACCAAAGAAAAAAAAAAAAAATTACCTCTGCCGGACACCAGCACCTATCTCAGCATCTGTGTTATTCACATGAAGGGAATAGAATTTTTTGCCAACAAAAGGTACAGAAAGAGTTGGCTGTGGATTGAGTGAATTGACATCCCAAAGAGTAATGGCTTCCCTTTCTGCTATGATCACCTTCCCCTTGTTTCTCCATTGGAGAGGGCTTGAGTATTCCATTTCAGCAACAGGATTGTTCACTTCCCATGTCATTACCAAATCACCATCACGAATATCATAAGCATTGACAACCTTCTGCCTGCTGAATGTGGAGATCAACAATGGTCCACATGGCCTGCACCAACAAGATTGACTTTCCAATAATGATGATGTCCTAAGGGAACTTCTGGCGGCCATTGAAGTAAATCCAGTTCTACTTGATGAGCCTGAGAAACTATTATCCTTTCCCCCAACAACTAGAAAAGCTTTAACATCTTTTGTGTAGAAGTCCCAGGAACAAAATCCAGACTCTAATGCATTTCCTGCTGATGCTGCAACAACATATTGTCCAGAGCATCCATCTATTCCAGGGGCACGAATTAACCAACAATCACCCCATAAATTAGTTGGAAAGCCAGCTGGGGCCTTGTATTCAGACTTCACCTGGTGCAGGCATAAGCAATTTTTGAACCTTAGGGTACATATGATTATCATAGAATATTGTACATGGCAATATAGAAAGACAAACTGCTGACAAAACGTAAGAGCAAATGCAATTTGAAATGAATTGACAATATACTGAAATGAAAGTAAATTTCTCCTTTGAAGGAAGAACGATCAAAAAATAACTTTTAGATGGAACTGTAATTTATAAAAAATAATTTGGAAAAAAATAACAAGGGATTTTTGTTATAGATGAGGTACCTCAGAGTTGGAAATGTCATAGTAGGAGCAAGAATTATCATCATGAGCAAGAAGAACAGCTTCTCCTCCAGAAACAAACCATCCTCCAGTTGAAACCTTCTGACCAATTTCAGAAAGCTGATAAATGGTAGAATCCTCAGTAGCTACGCATGACATTGACGGAGGATTATTCTCGGGAGTACCGATTTCTTCAAGTTTTTCATTAGACTCCAGTGCAACCTCCTGTTGCTGCCCTCTAATCATGCTGCTTGCATCACATTGGCCTGATGATGTATTCTCTGGTTGCATTTTGTTTGCCATGCCATTAGTTAATTGCACGTTTACATCAAACTTTTTAGGTTTAGGTTGTTCTTCTCTTAAAGAAGCCAAAAACTCTAGCGCAATGGGGTTTTCATCATTGAAACCATCAGATATATTTTGGGCTCCATTCATCCTTGAATAAGCTACTTTACAGCACTTAATTTGTTCCCCTGAGATGACTGATGAAATGCGTTCCCTCATTAACTTGTGATGTGGGAAGAATCTAGCTTCCAGTTTTTCATGTTCCGAGCTTTTAATAGAAGGTAATGAATTCCTTGGTATCTCTGTAAGATTTGAAATTCCACAATCGTCAAATTTGCCTGAATATGAAGAAAGAATTTCAAATTTGGCCCCATCCTTGATGTTATCCACAGCTTTTTCAACACCAAGTATTTTCTTCTGGATATCAGAAAGAACAAGCCCAGATTTACCTGGCTTGTTCTTATCTAACATGTCTTTGGTTTGCTTTATCTCCAAAGCTATTTTTTGAACCTTTCCTTCTAATAGTGCAAGCTTCTCATGAAGGTTGCTCTGATATCTATTAGCAGTACAAGCATCTTTCACAGATCCCAACCCATCATTTCCCTTAGCCTTTACTGCTTCAATATCTAGTTGCACTGCTTCTTTTCTATGATGCACACGAATCAAAGAAGTGTTTGCAAGTTCACCTTGGGAATTACCAAAATCATTTGAAGCATTGGCATTATCGTCTGGCTGTGAATTCAAGCAATTTTTTTCCATATGAACTGATGTATTATCAACACAGACCCCTCCCGTCTTGCAGAGGCTTTTAGAGACCAAATCCAACGTTCCCTTGTTTTCAGAGTTGTTAAATGGCTTCACATCTATGGTCATAGAACTCCGAGCTTTTCTCACTTCATCATTGTCAATTCCCGCTGTTTCATCTCCCTGACCACATTTATCAATGTGCTTTACCTCAACCAAGAAAACTTTTTCTCCATGACTTTCTAAACCCCCTACCTCATTGCTCCCAATCCTATCCACTGGCTCCATGTTAGGACCAGAAAAATCTTTACCGACACTGTTGTGAGAATCAGATGGACCAATATATGGTTCTTCAGCTTTGCGACCAACTTTCTTTAAAGCCTCATAAGAACTCCGCTGAGGTTTTGCCCCCAAGCACCCTTTAGATTTGCAACCATCTGTAACTCCTCTCATCAAGTTCACATATTTCTCACTCTTTACACCAGGGTTCTTACCCAGTTGGGCTTTTGCCGCCAGTTCCTTATCAAAAGCCCTAAATCCAGAAAAGCTTCTCCTTTCCCCGAAGCTAGAAATTCTAGTGATGGCATCGCCATGAAAGTCAGCAACTTTACCTCTGGAAAGGGAAGATGTAGAGCGTAGGACGGCAGCTACAGACTTCTCAGCATGCTTGGGAAGCGGGTTATCAGAACGAGCAACAGTAGCCCGGCCGGCTGAGAGGGGTCTCGGTTTATCATTTCCGGTGGAGCAGCAGGCCATAGATGGACGACCAGCAGAGATGGGGCGTGGATTCTCCTTACCATGATGGTCAAACCGAGGGATCGAGTATCGAGAGGCTGAGACGAGTCTTGGGAGCTCTTTTTGGGCTGCAGCGAGGGGAATACTCTGCGATCTGGGCTTATCTTGGCGATTGTGAAGCGGAAGGGTTTTTGAGGTCTTACAAGCGATGATCTTTCCACCCGCTCCTCCCCTTTCCTTGAGCCTGGACGACATTTTTCTAGGGTTTACGTTTTGGGACGAGAGGGATCAGTCGCGCAAGTGAGAGAGAGAGAGAGAGCGAGAAATAATGCGATTTTAAATTTCAAACCAAGACTGGCTCCGCGCATGATTTGGAGCTGATAATTTTTAGAAAGGAGCTTCATTTACATTGATATTTCTGATGGAAGCGTTAGAATAAAAAAATTAACCAGAGTAAAACAATGCCGTTCATAAGCACTTTTTCCTGTGTCATCTAAGTTTCGAATTCAAAACTTTTTGATTGGCTGTAAAAATTCTCTGAATCAATATATCAAGATCACCTACGTACTGCACAAAAGGTTAATTAACATAGCATTTTGCCTTTACTTCCGTTTTTTTTTTTTTTTAATTTGTGCTGCTACTCTCATCCGGGAGCAGCGGGGTCATTATATAATAAAATCTATAAATATATTCTGAGATATTTTTCATTTGATTTTTCCAAGCAACCTCTTCCTCATTGGATTTTGTTCTTAATCACTAGCAGGTCATTTGTACGAGTTGATCCATATACTAAGATTCTTCTGCATATACGTTTTGTATATTATGACTTATTCGGTTATTAAAGTAATTTTTTAATAAAAAAAATTAAATTTGTACTAAAAAATTATCTTAAGAAACAATCCCAAATTAAGTCAAAATTTTTTTCTTTGCATAAATTATTTATTAATTCTAATTTTAAATCTATGAACTATAATTATAAAAATAATATAATTAAAAAGCAAATTAATTATGATACAATTAATTAATTTTAATTATATATGAATTAGTTATTAATTATAAATTTAAAGACTAATCCTTATAAATAATTATCTAAATTCATTATCAATTAATCAATCCTTAATTATATTATATTCTTAATTAATTTTAAAATAGTGAAACTAAATTAATTTGTTCTTAGTTCTTATCTTATGGCAATTCTTCTTATAGCCGGGTTTGCTTTTCGTCTTTCTCCAGCTGTTCGTTGCTCTTCGACTTCGCCTGCTTCGCGAACGAATCGCTAAATAACTTCGCCTCCTTCGACGACGTTCCTTCCTGTTGGTTCCGATGTCACACCTCCTAGATCGGAAGTAACGACGACGACGACGGGAGCTTGCTCGTTGCGAAGGTAGCCATCTTTCTTCCTTATGCGCTCTTCTTCGGAAAAATCTCTTCTATCCGCCGAACTCCCGGATTTAGTAAATCCGGGATTTACGGCAAAAGGAGTGAAATGAGGATTTGTCTCGCTGTGAAATTTAACAGTTCCTTAAATCCTGTTTGGAAGGATTTAGCATAAATCCTTCTCAAATCCTGCATAATCCTGCATCCAAACAACCCCAGAATGTAAAATGTGAGTGTCAAAGTTATGGGAAGGTTAGAATAATGCCATGCTTAAAAAAAGAAGAAGTAATTGGGACCAAATCAGCTGCATAAATATGATTAAATTCAAATTTACAGTTATTAAGCTTAAAAAATTTCTATAGTTCGATTAAGCATGTTATAAATGCATTAAACAAATCATATGCGAGCAAACTATGTTATCTTGATAAAAATTATGTTTGGTCAAAAACCTTACATTTTGGTAAAATGTAGTATATCTGGGTAATAAATTTTATATTTAGGCGAAAGATCTTATTTCTTATAAACTCTTATATGTGCATGTAGGCCTGGTGGAAATGATGCACGTTGGAGATAAGCTGTGCAGTAGATCACGTTACTGCCTGATTGGGTCTGCTTTTGTAGGTAAATACATTCAGTATACTTCAATATCTCAATCTGTGTCCTACTTGATTTCCATCATGTTTAGGACTTGTACCAAGACTTAGTTGTCTGAATTTCCAGATGTTTAGTTTTTTCTTCTTTTCCGTTGGCTATTCCTTTTAAGATAAATATCTAAGTGAGGAATTCTTTTATTTATCAACTATTTCTTTTCTTAATTCTTCAAGCAACAAAAACATAGATATATTCGGTTAACTATCCTTTTGTAATATTTGGATTTAGCGGAATAAATAAAATATTTAATAATACATAGTTTTTTTTATTTGATCGACAATATTATGCCTAAAATATTGTGAGGTATGAAACATGAGGAAGTTATAGCGTTGGCTGGACTTAATTTTATAATTCTTCCATCACAAACTTCCAAGAGAACTGTTTTGGTTCTAACTTTACTAGCTTACCAGTTGCAATTTGTTAGGTTTATGTTAGGAAATTGAGAAAGGAATGTGTCGCTTTCAATGATGAAAGTACAACAACAACAACAACATCAAGCATTTATCCCACTGTAGGGTCGACTGCATGAATCATTTTTCTCCATTGTGTCATGTTAAAAGTCAAATTCTCATTTAAATCTAATAAAAAAAGGCCATTTCTAATATGATATAACCAAGTCTTTTTAGGTGTACCTATACCTTTGTTAACATAAGTCAAATCTAATACATCTACTTTCCTAATCGGGTCACCGGAAGGCTGCCGTTTTATGTGACCAAACCATCTAAGGAGACTCTCTCTAATCTTATCTTGGAGCTACTCTAACTTTTTCACGTATATGATCATTTTGTATCCCATCTCTAAGAGTAAAGCCACTCATGGACCTGAGCATCCTCATCTCCGCAACACTTAACTTAATATTATGCTTCTCTTTTGATGGCTAACATTCTGCAACATAAAGCATTGCATGTCTCACCATCATCTTATATAATTTTCTCTTAAGTTTGAGGTGGACTTTTTTATCACACAACAAGCCCGATGCATTCCTCCACCTCAACCATTAAACTTGAATTCTACTAATAATATCCCCATCTATTTCACCATCACTCTGATCAATAGACCCAAGAATTGCAATGCTTTATAACGTAGAATGTTGGCCATTAAAAGATATGCATAAAATTAAGTTATGTATTGTAGAGATGAGATGAAGATGCTCAGGTGCACGAGTAGCTTCACTATTAGAGCTTGTGAAACGAGTATATATGTGAAAAGGTTGGAGTAGCTTAAGTGGTAGATAAGATTAGAGAGAGTCGCCTTAGATGGTCTGGTTATATAAAACGACCCAGTTAGGAGAATAGATGTGTTAGATTTGACCTATGTTAAGAAAGACAAAGGTAGACCTAAAAAGACTTGGTTAGAAATTATTAGAAATGAGCTTTTCTTTATTAGATTTAATTCAGAATTTGACTCTTAACAAGACATAATAAAGAAAATAGATAATGTAGCTAACCCACATAGTGGGATAAAAGGCTTAATGTTGTTGTTGTTGTTGTTAGTTGAATATATCATGGAACATGATCTTAGGACAGGATAAACTTGCTGAACATAGTCTCTCAAGTTGCACCTTAGTTTTGAATTGTTTATAATTGGCTTGTTTCAGACAAAACCAAGTAGTTTCAATCAATTTACACTTGCTTAATAGACCAAACTCTGAATTTTCCCTGTTAAAACTTCAATAATGCCAAGTGTATCGGTCCTATATCTTACTAAGGTGTTTGTAGCCTTGTAGACTTTTGACCACCCAGGTGAAAAATTAATTGCATAAGTGAATCAAATTCTCATTACAAGACATATATGATATTTAAATGTAAGAATTATTTGTCGTTTTCTTTATTCATGAAATTTTTTATATCAATTTTTCTAAGCATTCTTGTTTTTTATCGCTGTTTTCTTCTTAACAGCGATATGTTTGTATTCACCTTTTACTGCTTCAGTGACGGTACCTCTTTCCAACTGTTATGCCCTTGATAACAGCAGCCGCCTTGTTGATTTTGTATCCTACACGTTCATCTGGCTGAAAAGTCAATGCTTTTCGATAGTTTCATGTAATGTGTTCATTCATATTTTGCTTTTCTAGTTTTTCTTAATCTATTTTTCAGACAGATTGGATTGGTCATGTTCTTACACATGAAGGGCAGGTAACGTCATGAAATAATAATCTTTGGTGCTTTTTAGATAGGATCCTTATATTTGTATTATTTTGTCTGTTTTTGGTCAACTGAGGGTTGTTGAATATTCTGGCAATTTTTTCTTATTGCAGAAAACTAAAAAGATGTGAACCTGGGAGAAAATTGATAGGAAACACTTGTAGATCTCAAGTATTTCCTATAAATCTTCAGAAAACAGCGAGAATTCTCCACAAAAAACCGCACAAAATCACAAAAAATAGTGGATAATTTGTATTATTTGGTGAAATAGAAACGAAAAATATCAAGATTCAATTGATCCTCTATTCGAGAGGAGGATCGATCTCTCCCAAATCTCTAAATGCCGCTAGAGCCCAAAGAAAACCTAAATCTAGGAGATCTCGAATTTCAGCCAAATTCCAGATTCCCTAGCCCTAGGAAAACAAAGTATTTAATGCATACAAATCAAAAGGAAATCCCTAAATAGTCCCTACATTCAAATTTCTCTCCCAAATCCCTAAAAAATCTTTCCTAAAATGCTTCGTTAGATCTTGCGGTGCGTGCGACTAAAGCAGGAGGCGGAGGCGTTTCACCTTGTTTGCGCTTGGGCCGGTCCCACGTAGACCAGCTGGACCGGTCCAATGGACCAATTTAACAATACTCCCCTCCCAAAGATCCACCTTGTCCTCAAGGTGGAGATATGCTCATGTTCCCGTGGAGGTGGCCATCCTTGACGTGGCTGAAAATCCTTACCAAATTGTTGAATCAAGGGTTGTATTGAAAGAGAAACATCCCCTCCCTCCTCCATCCTGATCACATCCAGTATGTGTAGTCCCATCAAATAATCTTCCTTCACCTCTTGTAGGCTCCTAACCATGGTCTTAAGTGATACCATGACTTTGGATAGCTCTGCTTCTCCCCTTATAACCACATTTCTCCCATCCACCATTAATTCCATCGTGAGTGCTCCTCAATTGTCCTTGATTTCCCTCAAGGTTTGCAACAACTTCATCCCTAGGATGACATCACTACTTCCTAACTCTAGTGGGAGAAATTCCTCCCTTACTTGAATCTCCTGTATTGTTAACACCACTCCTCTACAGATCCCATGGCCTTTCTCCACCTTCCCTGTATCCATCATCATCCCATAATAGTCGGTGTCCACCAGTTTCACTCCCAGTTGGTTGACTACCTGAGTGAAAATAAAATTATGGGTAGCCCCACTGTCAATCAATACTACCCCCTCCATACCTATTATTTCCCCCTTAACCTTCATCGTATGATTCGAAGTGATTCCTACTACTGAATTCAGGGAGACCTCCACCACATCCAGATGCAACTTGACATCCATCTCTCGTTCACCTCCCTCCTCAGTTTCCTCGTCATCGCAGACGGCGAGAACCTGAAGAGTTTGATCCCTACACCTATGCCCTGGAGTATACTTCTCATCACACAGGAAACATAACCCCTTTACTCTCTTCTCCTGCATCTCCTTCTATGTCAGCCTCTTGAAAAATTTCCCTCTCCCTCCTCCTACTAGCTTCTCCCTGGTGGTTTCATTAATATTGCCTAATGTAAGCCTCTTGGGTGCTAGAAGAGTGGTCGTCGTCCTATAAGTGCCTCCTGAGTTGCTGCTCATAGCTCCCTTCTCTAGATTTTTCTGATTTTCAACTAGCTGTGCTAACTTCATGGCCTCCCCCAAGTCCCGCGACATCAGGACTTTTACTGCCGCTATGATTTCTGCCTTTAGCCCCTTCATGAAGTTCCCCTCTAGTATAATATATGATAATCGCTCCACCCTACTTTCCAAGTGCTCAAACCGCTCCCGGTAGTCTACTATTGATCCCTCCTGCGTCAGAGCAAAGAATTGCTCATAGAAATCTCCCACCGGTCGGTTTGGAAGCGTTCTATTATGCAACCCTTGAATTCCCTCCAGTTCCTGATATTTTTCATTTGGTCTCTCCATTGGTACCCTGACAGAACCTTCCCTTCTAAGCACAAGCCTGTTGCTACCAGCTTCTCCTCCTCCATCAGCCCATTGACGGCGAAGTATCTCTCCACCTTATAAATCCACCCATACACATCCTCCCCTTCAAATATGGGCATCTTCAGCTTCCTCATCTTCTGATCGCCACTATTCCCCCTTATTCTTCTATAGCTTCCCCTCTCCCAAGTGCTCAACCCTCCCCATGTCTCCTGGTCTTCCCTTGCCCTGTCATAGCCCAAACCCCCTTCGAAGTCCCTCCTTCTTTCTTCAAAATCAGCACCTCGGCGGCCATAGTTTTCCTCCTGGCATTCCCCATATCCACCTCCTCTTTCTTCCCTCTGGACATGCTCCAGATGGGGTCTACTTCTTTCTCCTTCCATGATTTCCACCTCATCTTCCTTCTTACGGATTTCAGAGTTCGTGCTTTTCCCTTCCACACCTTTTGCCACGGAAGCCGCCGTTTGGTTGTGGATTTCCAACATTTTCTTCATCATGTCCCAGAGATCGGCTACTTGTCCTTCCATGGAGGAAATCCTTTCCTCCACCGTTGTCTTGATTTGATTCATATCCCCTTCAAGCCTTTCTTCCAAAGAATTCACCTTCTTGGCCGCCATCATTATCTAGAGTTTGTAGATTCACAAAATCTGAATTTGGAATTCCAAAAATAGTAACTTCCCTCTTTTCCGGACCAAAAACAGTTGCTGGATTTGCCGAAAACAGCCCTCCATCGGTCCCAAGACTTGCTCTGATACCAATTTCATAGGAAACACTTGTAGATCTCAAGTATTTCCTATCAATCTTCGAAAAACAGCGAGAATTCTCCACAAAAGCCGCACCAAAATAGTGGATAATTTGTATTATTTGATGAAATAGAAACGAAAAATATCAAGATACAATTGATCCTCTATTCGAGAGGAGGATCGATCTCTCCCAAATCTCTAGATGCCGCTAGAGTTCAAAGAAAACCTAAATCTAGAAGATCTCAAATTTCAACCAAATTCAAGATGCCCTAACCCTAGGAAAACAAAGTATTTAATGCATACAAATCAAAAGGAAATCCCTAAACAGTCCCTACATTTAAATTTCTCTTCCAAATCCCTAAAAAATCCTTCCTAAAATGCTTCGTTACATCCTGTGGTGCGTGCGGTTAAAGCAGGAGGCGGAGGCGTTTCGCCTCGTTCGCGCCTGGGCCGGTCCCGCATGGACTGGCTGGACCAGTCCATTGGACTGGTCTAACAAAAATCTGAATAGCATGGCAAATTCATGACCTCTATTCCTTTTAGTTGAAGACAAACTTTAAGTTCTTAATATGCTAAGAATTTCCCTTATCTAATTAGCTGAAGCTTTTTTGGCTAGAATCAAGTATTCCATGTAGTTTGTGATAGGAAGTGGTTGCAGAAATCCAATTCCCCTTGGCTGAAATTGAATTTCAGCAATCCAAATACAATCTCCAAGGCTATTTGTAGAAAGATAACGGAAGAAAACGCTCTTTAATTGATGAAATAGGGAAGAAAACGAACAAGATATAATGGATTTTCAATTGGAGAGGAGGACTCGGCTCCACCAAATCTCTAGCCGGTGGCTAGAGCCCAAAACTCCCTAAGAACACTCTAATTTTTAGCAAACACAAGATAAAACCTAACTCTAGGTTAAAAAATGTATTTAAAACATACAAAATATAGTTAATGCCAAAACAGCCCTCATAATTTGAATTTCCCTCATAATCCCCTCTTTAAGTTCCTCTTAATTGCCGGCCTTAATTACTGCTAGACTGCTAAGCCCCACCTCAATTAAATAGATGCCTGCTTCGCCTAAACAGGCGGAATGCTGTTCCGCCAAACAGGCGCCTGTTTGGCATCTAACAATACCCCCATCCCAAAGACAACCTTGTCTGCATGGTGGAAAGTCGGCTCCTTAACTTTCTCTTCATCACAAACAATGGGAACCTGAAGAGTTCGGTCATTACACTTGTAACCCGGTGTATTTATCTCTTAACATTTGAAACTCAACCCCTTCACCCTCTTTTTATGTAGCTCCGTCTCTGTGAATTTTTTGAAGTTTTCCCCTGGTCTTTTTCCTGTAGTCTTCTCTTTAAGGGTCTCTTAAGAGTACCTGATGTCGGCTCCTTGGATGTTAAAAAGGTGGTGGTCATCTTGTACGGAACTCTTGACCTGATGCCTCCAGCCCCTCTCTCCAGGTCCCTCTGATCCTCCACTAGCTGGTTAGCTTCATAGCCTCTCCCAAATCAAGAGGCCTTATCACTCTAACTGTCGCCCGAATCTCTAATTTGAGCCCTTTCATAAAGTTCCCATCCAGTATAATCTCCGAAATCTAGTCAAGTCGGTTGTCTAAGTGCTCAAATTACTCACGGTACTCCACAACTGTCCTCTCTTGTGTCAGGGCGAAGAATTGCTCATAGAAGTCCCCTCCTTGCTGGTTCGAAAATGTTCCAATAAGTATTCCTTAAACTCCCTCCAGGTCCATATAGGTCTCCTCGTATCCCTCTAATATCATGCTAGAGCTTTTCCCTCCAAGCATATCCCGGCTAACGTCAGTCTTTCCTCCTTAGTCAACCTATTGATGGTAAAGCACCTTTTCACCTTGTAGATCCACCCATAAGCATCATCTCTCTAAAAAATAGGCATATTTAGCTACCTCACCCTCAGATCTCCTTTGTCACCCCTACTTCCTCAAAAGTTTTCCATTCTCCAAGGGGGTGGTTCCTCGTAATTGTGCCAATCATCCATTCTCTGCTCGTATCCAAACCTTTTATCATAAGCCCACTTTCTCCCTTCAATTTCAGCACCCCGTCGATCATATTCAGCCCCCATCATTTCAAATTTGACATCCCTACGATCATAATCAAGCCCTCGACTTTTAAATTTAGCTCCTTTCCTTTCAATTCAACATCCCTCTGCTCATGCCCAACTCCCTCACGCCTCTCCACACTTTTTACCCGACTCCTCCATAGGAATAGGATTTAGGGGAGGCATTTTTTCTGCTCCCTCCAAAATCTTCACCTCTTGATCTTCTCTTCGCCTTAATTGCTTAGGGATTTCCCCACTTCCTTGACTGTCGGTGGCTTCCCTCACCTTCATCGGAGATGTTTTGGTTTGACCCTCGAGCAATTTCTTTAACATCTCCTCAAGGATGGAAAATTTTTTATTGATCTTCTCATGGATGGCGGCAATTTGAGTTTTGCAATCTAAAATTTGGGCTTGGAGATTTTTAATTTCAGATTTCATTTATTCAATCTCCTCCTCCAATGCTTCCATCTTTCTTCCCGCCATAGGAAGCAAAAAATAGCCAAAAACAACGGATTTGGCGCTCAAAAAACCAAATTTAGCTATACGGAGGGGAAAACACAGCTGAAATCAGCAAGGAAGTCTTATATTTCTGCCCAGGACAATGCTCTGATACCACTTTGATTGGAAGTGGTTGCAGAAATCCTATTCCCCTTAGCAAAAATTGAATTTCAGTAATCCAAATACAAAATGTCCAAGGCTATTTGTAGAAAGATAACGAAAGAAACTCTCTTCAATTGATGAAATAGGAAAGAAAACGAACAAGATACAATGGATCCTCAATTGGAGAGGAGGATCCGGCTCTCCCAAATCTTTAGCCGGCGGCTAGAGCCCAAAACTCCTTAAGAACACTCTAAATTTTTGCAAACACTAGATAAAACCTAACCCTAGGTTAAATAATATATTTAAAATATACAAAATATAGTTAGTGCCAAAATAGCCCTCATAATTTGAATTTCTCTTCTAATCCCCTCTTTAAGTTCCTTTTAATTGCTGGCCTTAATTGCTGCTGGACTTTTGGGCCCAACCTCAATTAAACAGGCCCCTGTTCCGCCAAATAGATGGAAGCCATTTCCTCGTCTAATAGTTTGCAACTCCCATAGGCTTGGCAACTTCTTCTATAGTTGAACTAGATTCAAGACTGTTTGACTCCACTGAAGGCTCCACGTCTTTGAGTGGGCTTTAATGCATAATACTTGATGGTATTGAAATGCTTTTGTTTAAGGGAAAGTGATGGCCTAAGTGGAGGACTCTCATTTGAGGGGAGGTAATTGAATTAATGGAAGTCATAGCTAGTTGCTGTAGAGTTAATGATGCTCTGGTGGATGAGTGACTTTACACTTAGAGACAAAATGAGAAATAAGTATATACATGACAAGATTAGAGTAGCTCTAGTGCAAATAATATTAGAGAGAGTTGCCTTAGGTGATTTGTTCACATAAAACATCGATCTTTTGATGAACCTGTAAGGTGAGTAGATGTATTAGATACGAGCTATGTTAAGAAAGATAGAAGTAGACCTAAAAAGACTTAGAAAGTATTACAAATAACATTTTTTCATTAGATTTAAATGAAAATTTGACTCTTAACAGGATGCAATGGAGATAAATGATTCATGTAGCCGATCTCTTGTAGTGGGGTAAAGGTGTCACACCGCATGCTGACCCCCTACCAATCGACGCAAGTGTAACAGAGGAAAACATATGATGCTCAACATCTATAACTCATAAACCTTCTAATAATTTTCATGACATATTTCACTACATTCATCTATAAAGCGGAAGCATCCAAAATATTCTATTTATAACGTGTGTGTATAATTACTGAGCAACTAACAATCCAAAAATATTTTCATAACAAATAGCTCATATACCTCTACTCATGATTCATCTTACACAGCTATATAATAAAATATAAGTTTTAAATTGATCTGTTTCTAGTTGGCTTCATCAATCTTATCTTTTTCCTTTTTTATAAAAATAGTTAGAATAAAAATCTGATGAGCTATGAGACTAAAAAAGATATATAATTTTAGTACATAATTTAATATAAAAATAATGAACAATATGCATGTACATATGATTTATCACTAAATTTATTAGTTATTTATAAAAATAAATTAACATATGTATGCTCACATGAACAAGTAATATAGAATGCTTGATACAATGTCATATATAGAACAAGATCATGTCATTTATTGATTTAAATGTCCAATCTTGAATTTATTCATATAGATACTTCATTTATTAATTATGTTCTCTTTCATTTATCAATTTTTATTAAGCCTATGAATTTATTATGATTAGATGTCTAAGTTTCTGACAACAACAACAACAACAACAACATCAAGCATTTTTCCCTCTATGTGGAGTCGGCTACATGAATTCTTTTTCTCCATTGTGCCATGTTCAAAGTTAAATTCTCATTTAAATCTAACAGAGAAAGGTCATTTCTAATATTTTCTAACCAAATCTTTTAGGTCTACCTATATCGTTTTTAACATCTAATACATCTACTTTCCTAATCGGGTCATCGGAAGGCCTTCGTCTTATGTGACCAAACCATCTAAGGCAACTCTCTCTAATCTTATCTTCCATTGGAGCTACTCCAACCTTTTCATGTATATGCTCATTTCGTATCCTGTCTCTAAGAGTAAAGCCACTCATCCACCTGAGCATGCTCATCTCTACAACACTTAACCTAATATTATGTTTTTCTCTTTTAATGGCCAACATTCTGCACTGTAAAGCATTGCAGGTCTAACCACCATCTTATAGAATTTTCCCTTAAGTTTTAGGGGGAATTTTCTATCACACAATAAGCCCGATGCATTCCTCCACTTTAGCCATTCAACTTGAATTCTACTAATAATGTTCCCATCTATTTCAACATCACTTTTAACAATAGACCGAAGACATCTAAAACATGTACTCTTATTAATGACTTGATCACCCAAAGTCACAATCCCCCATAAGAACTATTATTACTAAAATTATACTCTATTTATTCAGTTTATATCTACTCAAATGAAATCCTCTAAACTTTAAGGTTGACCTCCATAATTCAAGTTTGCCTTCAACCTTTTATTCTCATTCTTTTAATCACATGAGGGCTTGTATTTGTCAAGTTTGATCAACTAGACTTCATTATCGTACAATATCTACACTCACTATAGTCAAACAGAATATTCTGAATAGGGGTTATTGACTCGACCCAAAAAATATGGGTTTGAGTCGACCCGTTTAACAAATGGGTTGGGTTCGGGTCAACCCATAACCCGTATTTGACCTGAGTTAGTTTCACCTGTCCATTCATGTCGTCTCGCCTGTCATGTCGTCTCGCCTGCACTTGCGCACAACACTCCGCACGGTCCTGCTAGATAGTCCTTGCCCATGCACATGCATCGCACATGCACTTGTGCGGTCCCGTGCCTGCCAAGTCCAGCCCGTCCTCCGCCCTTTCCCGCTCGCGCAGTCCCGCATTGTCGCCGTGCTGCATGCTGGCACTCGCCCCGCATAGCCGCACCTATGCTTGCTCGCACTAGCTCACTCTCGTTCGTGCTCGACCTGTTTCCAAACCGTGTTAGCAGGTCGGGTCGGGTCAACCCTGTAACTCGACGGGTTTGGTCTGGGTCTAAATTTCTGACCTGTTTGCAAAATTGGGTAGGATTCGTGTCAGTTGAATTGGACCCGGGTCAAGCCCAGGTTCAACCCGAATTCCCGTTTTGATATACCCCTAATTTTGACGTTTCTTGCTAACTCCACAAAAATTGTTCGTATTTTTCTTGCCAATTTTTTGCTGGTTCAATCATGGATTTATTGTTACATGTGCATTATATGTGTCATTTTTCTCCCACCTTCATTCCTTTGTGAAGTTCCTATTTTTATAATTGTTTACTGATTGCAAGTTTCCGTATTATGACGCTTTCATTGTTATTTTTCTGGATATATTCTGTTTTGCTCTAGATGAATGCTTGGAAGGGTTGCAATGGCTATACGTACCATCCCTATTTTTATGCACAAGATATGCATCTAACGATCTGTATCTGGCCACAATGCAGGATGGTGATTTGGTTGTGCGATTTTGTAAAGATGTGGAATTCCGATCTCAGATGGTATGATGCACAGCCTCTGGTCATTGAATTAGCACCAGTTGAAGTTTTTGTTTTTTTACTGGATATGTTTTTTTTGCTGCATTATTTTAAGATGATGGGGCAAAGATTCGGAGCTCTTTATTTCCATCTCTTAATGATTTATACTGCTGTCCAAGCTCTTGGAAGAATGTTGGTTATGTTGTGGATTTGTATACAACAGATCCAATTTAAAGCTTGGTATAATCATGAGCATAGCCATTTGACTAGATTTTATTTGTAAAGGACAAAGTTTGTGGTATTGAATGGTACAAGAAATTGAACTTTATAAGGTAATGTATATCACAAATATGTTATATTGGCATGCCAGTTGGTCTAAATTATTTTTCAACAAAAAATGTGGATGTATGGAAAATTACCATGACGGTGTTCTGAAAGTGAACATCTCTGTTTGTTCATTCTTTTATATTATTCTTGATCCCAATGCATTTGACTTTCAAATGGACAGGAAAGAAAGCTTTCTTTCATTTAAGTTTCATAAGTTGCTGCTATTTAGTTTCACGTGCATGAATAGAAACAGAATGGGAATCTGTATATTATTTTGTGATTCATTTGTTTGACTGAGCTGACAAGACGGATGATGAGAACCTCCCCCCCTCTTTTTTTTTGTTTAACGAATAGTATTTCCTTTTTTCCCACAAAGGGAAACTTCTATAGAAAGAGAAGCATAATATTAAGTTTAATGTTGCAGAGATGATGATGTTAATGTGGATGAGCGACTTTACTCTCAGAGACATGATACAATAAATGTAGAATATATGAAACTAAGAGTAAAATATTTCCAACTAAGGCATGGTATTGAGTGACTTTACTCCTAGAGACATGATACGAAATGAGCATATACGTGAAAAAGTTGGAATAGCTCTAGTGGAAGATAAGATTAGAGAGTCTCCTTAGATGGTTTGGCCACATAAAACACCGGCCTTCCGATGACCCGATTAGGAAATTAGATGTATTAGATTTGACTTATGTTAAGAAAGGTAGTGATAGAACTAAAAAGACTTGGTTAAAAAATATTAGGAATGACATTTTTTTTATTATATTTAAACGAGGATTGGACTCTTAATAGGACACAATAGAGAAAATGTTTCATATAGCGGACCCCACATAGTGGGAGAAAGGCTTGATGTTATTGTTGTTGTTTGAAACTTCTATAGAAAATCATGATTTATTGGGCACAGGAATGCAGTTCTTTGCAAATTCATTTGCTTGGTTTTTTGGGTGCAGTCTAGTGCTTTATGAACAAAATATGATTAACAACTATTGCTGTGACCACTAATTTTGGCAACTTTTCTTCTTTTAATTGACATTGCTATTGACATTTTGTCTTCTTTATCGTGTAGGGGTACATCGATTTTGGCCGTTTTGGAATCTCCAACTATTTTGTAGCTGGCTCAGGATCTATAGATTTTATTCAGGCAAGTTAGAGCAACAAAGGAGGGCTTAGCTTAATAATGTTGTAACGAATTTAAGTTGTTCATATCATATATTCCACGTTACTGTTGAATTGAACCAATAATATTAATTTGATTCTACTGCCAACAGGTTAAATCTGTGTTTTACTTTACTTCTTAGTGTTCCTACTGGCTATAGTTCTCAATTAAAAATCATTTTATGTTTTACTTTATCAATAATGCAATGACAAATTTTCTTTAAATGTTAAAATATGAGAGAAGAAGACTTCTTTATATTTTATTTTAATGGGTAGAATAGACACACAATTTATAGGTGAAACATAAACAAAAAGAAGGAAAAAATAGGATTGTAATTAACCTAATCAATTATAAGGAAATCAACATTTATTCAATAAATATAGAATATATCAAATGTACAATAAACCTACTGGTTGGTATTGTATATGAAAGGTAAGATGGTGCAGATTGCTAAGCTGGTGGATTGCATATAAAAGGCAGGAGGATGCTAATTGGTGAGCTATAAGACTATATCTGGATGTTAAGAGGGTGCAGATTGTTGAGTTGGAAGATCATGTGGTTGGTGAAGTCAACTAGTGGGCTCGTAGGGAGTGCATCTAAGCCAGAGATAGTAACAGGCATTAGTGCACCCTGGCAGCAGTTGACATTGGCTTCCGCTGGCTGCTTTGGCATTGCTGGCATAAGGAGATGTGAGAGCATGATTTTTATACTTTTGCTCAAGCTGAGAATATATGTTGATCATTCTTATTTTTAATGTAAGGTTGAAGCTAGTTTTGTTGGAGTTTAATTCATTTGGATGATTCCTGCCTGGGTCAATAAATCTCCTTTTTGAAGTGTCTATTAATTCCAGCATACGTAATTTGATCATGATGGACTTAGTTTTTAGCAACGCTAATAGTAGTTTGATTGCCACATCTTATTATCGTAGGTTTTGTAGTGAAAATTTGTATATCTTTGTGAATGCATTTAAGCGACATGCCTTCACAAATACTCTTGCCCGTGGTCTTGAATTCTTCTTCAGCATCGCTCTAAGCAACAAAAAGATTGCTTTTTTGCTTCTCCATATATCTAAATTTCCTCACATGAATGAGCAATACCTCAATGTGGTTTTAGGATCTGTTACATATCCTACCAGTTAACATTAGTGAAAATTTCTATATGTGTTAGTCCCGTTTTTGAAGAACACCCCAACATGCATGTTGTTTATCTCAACATGCCTGAGATGTTTCCTGGTGCCCTCTCAAAATCCCCTAGTATATTGTATATAGCAGCAAGATCAAGCCCCTCAACTTAATGTCCTGCCTTGTGACAAGTCAAAAACAAGGCAATATAACAATGTACTAACCGAGCCTTTGATCTCATCAGCTTATGATACATCATTTATCACAAAATGACCTCATGTCGTTTAGATGTGTTTATCCAATCTAAATAAGGGTTGGTTGATTCATAGATCTGATATCCCGAAGAATGAAAAAATAGAGTCTACATCAAAATAATATGGCTACGCCGAATGGTGATGACACTAGGATTCACCTGTAAGTAAAAGGAGGGAATCAGTAGTAAAAATAAAACACGGGCCGCTGAAGCGCAACGTCACACACCGAATTTGCAACGCTTGTATAAGCAGACAGAAGACATTAACAAAGCCTGAAATAAAGCCTCGCGCATTCAGCAGCAATAGTCACCAATGTAGCCTGACACCCCTTCGCATTGCATGCAAATATCTCAAAATGCTCCCTCATACACGCATCGTAAAATGCATAATAGCTCATTTAAAAAATCTAGCATCGTGAGATGCATGCATTGCATTTACATGCTAATGTGTTGTATATGCACGTGTAGCAACTTACAGAACACGGGCATATCATCTAACATCGCTGTTACATGTTGAAAGAACCTCCCGCATGAGCATAGGGTTTCACTCTAGTATGTTATTTGGCACTATGATTGCATTTCAAAAATATCTCCGCACACATCTATAATAAGTAGAGGGTTTCACTTTAGTATGTCATTTGACACTATAATTGCAACAACAACAACAACAACAACAACATCAAGCCTTTATCCCACTACGTGGGGTCGGCTACATGAATCCTTTTTCTCCATTGTGTCCTATTAAAAGCTAAATTCTCGTTTAAATCTAATAAAGAAAGGTCATTCCTAAATATTTTCTAACCAAGTCTTTTTAGGTCTACCCCTACCTTTCTTAACACAAGTCAAATCTAATACCTCTACTCTCTTAACTGGGTCGTCGGAAGGCTGCCTTTTTATGTGACCAAACCATCTAAGGCGACTCTCTCTAATCTTATCTTCTACTGGAGCTACTCCAACCTTTTCACGTATATGCTCATTTCGTATCCTATCTCTAAGGGTAAAGCCACTCATCCATCTAAGCATCCTCATCTCTGCCACACTTAACTTAGTATTATGCTTCTCTTTTAATCGCCAACATTCGGCACCATAAAGCATTGCAGGCCTCACTACCATCTTATAGAATTTTCCCTTAAGTTTGAGGGGTACATTTCTATCACATAACAAGCCCGATGCATTCCGCCACTTCAACCATCCAACTTGAATTCTGCTGATAATATCCCCATCTATTTCACCATCACTCTGAACAATAGATCCAAGATACCTAAAACGTGTACTCTTATTAATGACTTGATCGCCCAAAGTCACAATCCCCTCACTAGGACTATTACTGCTAAAATTACACTCCATATATTCCGTTTTAGATCTACTCAAGCGAAAACCTTTAGACTCTAAGGTTGACCTCCATAATTCAAGTTTACCTTCAACTCCCTCTCTAGTCTTATCAACAAGAAGAATATCATCAGCAAAAAGCATACACCAAGGTACATCATCTTGCAAATGTCTAGTGAGAACATCCATGACTAAAGCAAAAAGATATGGGCTTAAGGCTGATCCTTGATGTAACCCAACCGAAATAGGGAAATACTTGGTCAAACCACCTTGTGTTTGAACACAAGTAATAGCTCCTGCATACATATCTTTAATGATTTGAATATAAGCATTATTAACTCCTTTCTTTTCAAGAACTCTCCATAGCACTTCTCTTGGAACTAAAAACAGAAATCTTTACTTTCATTTAGGGTGCTAAGGTCACTATAGTCAATCTTATTTTCACACTCTTCATTAAAAAGTTTAGCAAAATATCTCATCCACCTTTGTTGAATATCATCTTCTATAATTGCATTTCAAAAAAATCTCCGCATGCATCTACAATAAGCAGAGGGTTTTACTCTAGTGTGTCATCTGACCTCATGATTTTATTCCAAAATACCTATGCATGCATTTACAATAAGCAGAGTGTTTCACTTTAGTGTGTCATTTGACACCACAATTGTACTAAAAAATCATCCTCTGCATGAGTAGAAGGTTTCATTCCAGTGTGTCATTTGACACTATAATTGTACTTCAAAGATCACGCTCCTGCATAAACAGAGGGTTTCACTCGAGTGTGTCATTTGACATTATAATTGCATTTCAAAAATACCTCAGCATGTATTTATAAAAAGCAAAGGGTTTCACTTCGGTATGTCATGTGACACTGCAATTTCATTTAAAAAATCATATAATGTATACATATGAATGAATCTAATGGCATATACCTGCGTAGGCCCCGATGAGGGTGTTGTAGATACACACACGACGATTAGGAGGCTGTGCAGGTTAATAAATGAATTTAGATTTGAACCCGATCCTCTGTTAGCAAGTAAACAGAGTTGACAAGTTTCAATCAACAAAAATGTAATAATCCAAAGTCTCCCCGATGATGGTCGTGTTGAATATGAATATCAATTGGAGGGGATCATACATTTTCAAATGCCCTCAAAACTCCCGCAAGATCAATATTATTTTTTTAAATGATATCAAAGGCATCCCGATGATGGTCGTGTTGAATGTGAACATCAACCGGTGGGGATCATATATTTTCAAATACCCTCAAACTTCCACAAAATATAGATATTTATTTTAAATGATCTCAAAGACACCCTGATGATGGACGTGTTGAATGCAAATCTCAACTGGAGGGGATTACAAGCATTTATAATGTCTTCCAAACGCTCGTAAAAACCAAAACTCCATAATATCAAAATCTAAATATTTAAAATTAAAACTAATCATCAAACACTTAAAGCACAAAAAATTATCCACCATTCACAACAGTTTGCCTAGGTGGACAATCTGAAAACAACTTCCGCTCACAAAGAGCTAATGTTTAGTCGAGAATATTACTAAGATTTATTCTCAAACTGTCTCTTGTTAATAAGGACATGGTACGTGTTCTCTAACCGGTGGTTTTACTGACAAATGGCACGACACCGTGAATTTTGCTACTAAATGGCACCACATGTAAACGGTTATGATTGGGACCTGCTGAACGGGTGGTTCACCGTGAAATGACATCATTATATTACAGTCATGGTCAGAGCCTGTATGCTCTTCAATAACATTAAATCCTTGATATATGAATCAATAAGATGTGATCGATAGGGCATAAAGCCCTCTGTCAGTTAAGATGGATTTAAATTTGTTCCCTTAGACAAACATCATCTCAAGTCTACAAGGTACCCTTGGACCCTTGGACGACGCAACCCACAGCTACCGACAAGGACCCTTCTGTCAGGTTGGGTCGACTATCTTCTCTGACTAAGTAGACCAGATACCACGATAGCCCGGGACGTCGGAACCATGGGATATTGATCGGGCTCATCATCAGATGGTGAAATTTCAAATTATCAGAATACTAAACCAATGCTGCTACTATATGCCGGATATCACGTATCTACTAGTACGATGTATTCATTTGATGACTAGGCTTGATCGAAAGTTCTCTCTCGTGATCGGGTGGAGTAATCAACTATAGGGGCTTGCGCCTATAGGAAAGTAGAACGCATATCATAAAGTCTTTGTAAAATGAGGGCAAAATATCTGGGTGTGTCTTATCTATAATAACAACATGCCTTCTGAAAATTTACCCCAGAACTTCATATGGTAAAACTCTTCATGAAAGTAGAGGGGAGGTCGGGGCGCAAGTTTTCGGAGCCCACAGTTGTTGTCCTCCTAAATGTGCATTTTGAGTAAGAATGATGTATTTTCAAAGAATATTACAACCATAGCGGTGTAGTATTTGTTTAGTAGGTGTAGTATTTTTTTAGTACTAGATAATAATATTTATATCCTTATTTGTGAGAAGAGTAGCCAATAAAAATACATTTTAAAACTTTTGGGCCTAATTTTCTTCTTTGATGAGGAGAAATATGCACAAAGGCCAATTAGACGAGTAATTTGAGATGAATGGTACTGATAAGCCTACATTGAGATATGCTAAGCTGCGAGTTTGATATGGAGTTTTAAAATTTAGGATTCTTAATGGCATACAAATAATGACATACGCAATAGTAAGGATAACTTTTCTCCAATAATATTTTTGGATGTTATTAGTGATCATAATTGATTGAACAAAGTCCTTAAGATGTCTATTTTTTCTTTATGTTATCCCATTTTATTCAAGAGTATGGTTGCAAAAAGTTTAGTGAACAATTCTTTGTCGACGAAGATATTCTCCAAAGAGTAAATGAAAATATATTTTTTCCCTTTATCGATCCCTTCAATGTGCGTTTTTATAAAGTTGTGTAACTTTTAATAGAATTAGTTTTAAACTTGTCTTTCGTTAAAATTATCTATGTGGTTCTCGCAATAACAAAGGATATAAATTGTCTAGCTTCTAAGATATTATTCATCAAAGATGGGCCCCAAATGTCATTATGAATAGTTGCAAAAGGTTTGGAGATTTTATAATTATGACTAGGGTAGAAAGTTTGAGTTTGTTTAGATAATGGATAAATTTATCACTGAAATGTTTCAGGATTTCTGTTGATGGAACGAGAGGAATATTTTTTGCTGATATATGAAATTTGGATGATCAAGACAAAAGTCTCACAAAATTATTGTGCTTTTGTTAGAGGAAGATACATTCTGAGCATTTTCGATCACCTTTTAGAATCCCCTTCATAATTTAGGAGATAGAAGCTAACATTTTGCTAATTATCCTTCCAAAGACTATCATAGAATTCACAACGAGTAGGGAGAAAATTAGTAGTACAATTCATATCTTTGATAATTTTACTGATAAAAAATAAGTTGCAAGAAAGCATATATTCCAAATGAATGAGTTAAGAACCAATTAATGACATTGATAATCCCAATGCTAGTTACTTATGATGCACCATTGATAATTTTGATTGTATAGTCCTTCAAACATGAATGAGAAGTTCAATACACGGAGGCATCCATAGTTGTATGATTAAAAGCTTTGTAGTCTATGATCTAAAATTGATTTTCATTTTGAACATTAAAGACATTCAAGTCCATAACTTTGAGCAATCACACTGATTATGATTTTTGTTGCAAAAGGCTTTGGTTTGAACTTGATAATTGATGATTTGGAGAAGCTACCTTGGATATGAGTGTTACTCTGAGATTTTAATTCATGGTAGGAGGTGGCACAAGAGTAGGATATATTTTGAATACCATTTTGTGTTTGATAATCATTATGGTTTAAAAAAAAATCTTAGAGAGAAAAGATGAAGAAGTATGGAAGATGGAGAATAAAGAATGCTTAAAAATAGAGAAGTGATACTTTGATATTATGTTAAAAAATAGGGGAGAAGAATACTTCTTTTTTCTTATTTCAGTGGGTAGAATATATAAAATATTTATTGGTGAAATACAATTATTAAAGAAAAAAAAGGAATTTATTAACCTATTCAATTACACTAAATTCAAAATTTATACCACACCGTGAAATAATGGTTGGGCGACTGCATATTGAAGGCAATAGGATGTGGATTGCTGAGCTGGCGGACTGCATATGGTAGGCAAGAGGTGGATTGCTGAGCAGGAAGATCATATAGTGTTACGCCTAGACCAGTCCCAGCTGGACCGGTCCGATTCTACACCCGACGGCTCAGAGTCGGGCGGAACCAGGCTGAAAATGCAGAGGAGCGGGAGTTGGTGGGTCCAAACAGGGGCTAAAACGCATGGTGGGAGGGAAAATTATTGAATTAGAGGCTGTTTTAGGAAGTCCATTATTGTCCTTTATGATTAATTTGTATAATTAGGAGATTGGGGGGGGGGGATTGGCTCCGCATCTTGAATTTTGAATTTTCATTTGAGATCTAGGGTTCGTTTTGGGCTCTTGGCATCGCCGGAGATTGTGGAGAGTACGTTCTTCCTCTCGGATCGAAGAACAATTGCATCTTGATTATTTTGCTTTGCATCTAGTGGAATACAAGTCTTTACTTGTGTTTTCTCTCAATTTCTCCCTGTTTCTCGTTGTTTTCTCGCTGTGGACAGCAGTTTTACTATGGGTTTTTACTGATTTGGGATAGGAATACTTGTGACATAAGTACTTCCTATCAAATTGGTATCAGAGCACCATCTTGGGACCATCGGCGGCTGAAATCCTGAAATTTCAGCGGGTTTTTTGGCATTCGGAGGAAGGTTTCTTGTGACTCGTTGAAAGAAAGATGGCCGGAAAGAAGATCGAAGTCCTAGAAGGTGAATTTGGCCAATTAAAATCATATTTGGAGGAAAAATTCCTTGAAATCACCGCCAATAATGAAAGGTTGGATGGGAAGTTCACGGCTATGGAAGAGATGATGAAGAAATTACTTGAGATGAAGACTAATCCGATGGCGTCGGAAGCAAGAGAGACTATCGGCGACCATGGCGTTGGAGGGAATCTGAACCCGCTTCGGGGGAGGAGGAATCCGGAAGTAGAGATCCTTGAGGGAGAGGACGACATGCCACCTCTAGAACCACTTTCTAGAGAGGAGATGAGCATGAGAAATGATCGAAGAGGTGTTGATTTTGGCTGAAGAAGAGAGGAATTTCAACGTCCAGGTGCTGAATTTGAAGGTAGGAGAGGGGAATATGACCAGAGTGCAGATTTTGGCGGAAGAAGAGAGGAATTTCAGCGTCGAGATGCTGATTTTGAAAGGGGCAGAGGGGAATATGACGACGGATTCGCATACCATCGCCGGAGAGATGACCGGGACACTTGGGGAGCACCTCCTCTTCGAGGAATGGTAGGTTATGGAGGGTACCGGGGTAACGGAGGGGATCCGAAAGTGAGGAAGTTGAAGATGCCCATCTTTGAAGGCGAAGATGGCCATGGTTGGATCTATAAGGTGGAGCGTTACTTCGCTGTCAACGGGTTGACAGATGATGAGAAGCTGACGGCGGCAGGATTGTGTCTGGAGGGGAAGACGTTGGCATGGTATCAGTGGCGAGACAGGAGGGAGCCTATTCGGAGTTGGAGAGAGTTCAAGGATTGTTTATTAGAGCGTTTTCGAGCCGATGGGGGAGGAGACTTATATGAGCAATTCTTTGCTCTGACTCTGGAGGGGACTGTGGCTGACTATCGGGACAGATTCGAGTACTTGGCTAGCCTCTTGGATCACATCTCAGAATCGGCCCTAGAGGGGAATTTCATGAAGGGGCTCAAACCGGAGATACGAACAGCTGTCAGAGTGCTGGAGCCATGGAACCTAGGGAAGGTTATGGAGCTGGCACAACTGGTGGAAGATCAGAAGAGATCAGAAAGGGGAGCTCGGGGAAACTTTTCGGGAGGGTCACACAGGATGATAACTACCATCTTGCCTTCAAAGGTGGGATCCTCAGGGAGTCCGAAGGAGGCACCGAAGGAGAGAACTGGAGGAGGGGGAAACGGGGGACAGTTCAAACGGCTGATCGAGAAGGAGATGCAGGAGAAGAGGGCAAAAAGGTTATGTTTTCGATGTGATGAGAAGTACATGCCCGGACACCTGTGCAAGGATAGGTATGTTTAATCAAAATTTTGGCAGTATTCCGGCGTCTCCCCCGCATAGGGGGCATCAACGGACAACTGGGCCATCCCACCACGCTACTCGAGCGTGTATGGTAGGTGTCGGGGGACACCGGGCCGTATATCTTTTCATCCCACCACGCTACAAGAGCGTGTATGAGGCCTTCAAAAGTACCCGTAAAAGAACACCAGTGTCTCTCCCCACCACGCTACAAGAGCGTGTATAGGGCTCGCCGTATGCGCCGCACCGGACTCCCTCCTACCGTGCTACGAGAGCGCGTATAGGTGGTTCGCTGGTTCGTTGCAAACGCCGAAAATGAGATTTGAGATGTTGAGAGTTTGGCAAACAATATACCTTGACGAGCGAGCGAGGCGACGACGACAGAGATGTGTGGCGAGGCTGATTTTTTTTTTTGTTTTAAATTTATTTTCTGATTATTATTTTTTATATAAACATAAAGAGAAAGGTTAAGAGAGTTCGATGTATGGTGTAATGATGATTTGGAGTTGGAGAACTTTGGATGTAATGGCTGAATAGAGTGGAACGGCTTGCTGTAGTTGAGAGAATGGTAGACGTGAGAGATAATTGGGTAGCTAGAGCATGAGTTGAGAGGAGTTTGGATAGAAGAGGTTGTGAGAAGATGTTTAAACAAAGAAGTTGAGACTTGCTGGAAGTGTGGCGGGAAGGGATTTGTCAACAGAGAAGAAATAAAGATGTGAATAGAGAAAAGAGAGCCTTGCTGTAGTTGAGTTGGGGCGTAAGTAATAAAATAAATTCCTCACTTTGTAAATGGAAAGGAATGAGTAAGAGAAATTAGATTTCCCCTCTTCTGCTAGGTGTCTGAATTTTGGAAGATATGAGTAATGGATTGGCTTTGTATGAAGGACATGTACAAGAGCAGTTTGGTTACAAGAAGACACGTAGATGTTAGCTAGCATTATTCTTGCATGGAAGACAGGTAGAAGGAATAATTTGGCAAAGCAAATTAATAGGAAGGCACGTGTATATGTACAGAGATGTTAAGATTTAATAGTTGTACATATATATTTGAGCAGATTAACTATATCAATAGATATTTATATCTATGCCTATGAATGTAATGATGATTTACTGAAATAAGTGGAAATATGTACATGTTAGAGAATAAAATCATACTTAATTAAATATTATATGTTAAAATAAAGTGTGAGATAAAATTCTAAGATAAATTTAGTGGAATGAGGCAACATGTCTAGTGATCAGATTTTTCTTGTTTAGAAGATACATATACATTTTTAAGATAAAAGATTATTAGAGAATCTATTTCTTGCTTTGTATTATTATTATTATTTTTTATTTTGATTACTTACCTTTTTTTTGTTATTATTATTTTTTTATGATATGTATATATATATATATATATATATGCCTCATCTGCCAGCTTTTGCATTTCAATTTATGTGTCCTCACCTCGCAACTCAAGTCAAATTTTATATTTTCGCATACCGAATTTTATGTTTATACTCATACAAATTTCCAAATAATATCTCAATCATTTCCCGGTGTTTTTCGACATTTTGGTTGCATTGGTTAAGACTATTTCACGAACGAATAACATTTTGATAACATCGAGCAACATTTCACTTATAGTCTGTCGAGCAACGTCGAGGTGTCCCTTCCTGATTAATTTTAATATTTTAAACACATTGATGCAACCCATTTAATGGTCCGAGAATATTTTGGGTAATTTTTGCTAACATTTTGCTCACTAACAAAGCGTTGCTCGATCGAGTTGCATACGAACTACTTTCATTTGATATATTTGATATCTTGAATGCATCGATATGACCCATTTTGTAATCGGACAAAGTTTTGAATCATTTCATTATGATCGAGACACTCCGATCTTTATTCTGAAGGATGTCTTGTTTACCAACAATAATCGATCATTACATCCGTTGCCATGCATTGATCAGGCCACATATGTAGAGGTCAACAACTATGAAAGTAAGAGAGATAGCTGACCGCGAAGTGTTGGTGCTGATCGATAGTGGTGCAACCCACGATTTCATCTCTGCGCAGATCGTGGATCAGTTAGGGATGGAGCCAGTCGACACTGGAGGCTATGGGGTGATGATGGGCACGGGGAAGGTGGAGATGGGTAGAGGAGTTTGCAGGGGAGTGGTCCTGACCATCCAAGGGCTACAGGTCAGGGAGGATTTTCTCCCCTTAGAATTGGGAAGTACAGATGTCATCTTGGGGATGAAATGGCTACAGACTCTAGGGGAGACCAAGGTCAACTGGGGTGCTCTGAGGATGGAACTAATGGTAGAAGGGCAGAGGAAGGTGATCCAGGGGGATGCAGGGCTGACAAGAGCAGTCGTATCTCTCAAATCCATGATTAGATCCATACAGGAGGTGGGATGAGGATTTTTTGTGGAGCTTCAACGTTTGGAGAGGGTCAGTGTGAGGGAAGGAGACATTCCACAGGTGGTGCAACCGCTCATACAGCAGTACAAGGAGGTGTTCCAGCCACCCCAGGGATTGCCACCCCTTAGAGAGGAGAAGCACGCCATTCTTCTGAAAGGAGTGTCACCGATCAGTGTTAGACCATATCGCTACCCCCAGATTTAGAAAGATGAAATTGAGAAGCTGATCAAGGAGATGTTGGAGGCAGGGATCGTCAGATCCAGTGTGAGTCCTTTCTCCAGTCCAGTCTTACTGGTCAAAAAGAAGGATGGGAGCTGGAGGTTTTGCGTGGACTACAGAACCCTGAACAAGGAGACAGTACCGGACAAATTCCCCATTCCAGTGATCGATGAGTTATTAGATGAGCTGCAGGGAGTGGTGGTGTTTTCAAAAATGGACCTTAAGTCGGGCTACCACCAAATCAGAATGAAGGAAGGGGACATTCAGAAGACTGCGTTCAGAACACACGAGGGGCACTATGAGTTCTTAGTGATGCCATTTGGGCTCACTAACGCCCCCACTACCTTTCAGTCCTTGATGAACAGGGTGTTCAGGCAACACTTGAGGAAGTTTGTGCTAGTCTTCTTTGATGACATTTTGGTGTACAGCCAGACCGAGGAGGAACATTTAGAGCATCTAAAGGAGGTTTTGGGGATCCTACAGGCACATAAGCTGAGAGCTAACTTAAAGAAGTGCAGTTTCTCCCAATCAAGGGTGGAATATTTGGGACATGTAGTGTCTCAAGAGGGAGTTGCAGCTGACCAGTTCAAAATTGAAGCAATGCAGAAATGACCCATACCCAAGAACATCAGGGGGTTGAGAGGTTTCTTGGGACTGACGGGATACTATAGGAGGTTTTTGAAGGGGTACAGTTCCATCGCTTGGCCATTGACGGAGCAGTTGAAGAAAGACAACTTCTCCTGGGGTGATGCAGCGACCCAGGCCTTCGAAAGGTTGAAGAAAGCCATGACCACTATACCAGTTCTAGCGCTCCCAGATTTCAGCTTGGTATTCGTGGTAGAGACCGATGCATCAGGATATGGCTTAGGAGCAGTATTGATGCAGAATCACAGGCCTATAGCATATTTCAGTCAGGTGCTATCGACCCCTCACATATTGCAGGAATTCCACGGCAGCGCAGTTGGGGGTCATTCAGGAGTACATAAGACATATAGGAGGTTGGCATCGGAGCTCTACTGGAAGGGGATGTATAAGGATGTTGAGGAGATGGTGGCAAGGTGTGAGGTGTGTCAGAGAAATAAATACATGGCCATGGCACCAGGGGGACTGCTCCAACCATTAGCACTTCCAAACAGAGTATGGGAGGAAGTGTCTATGGATTTTATTGACGGCCTACCACGTTCAGAAGGGTTCACAGTTATCTTTGTTGTGGTGGATCGACTCAGTAAATATGCACATTTTATCCTCCTACGACATCCTTACACCGCAGTGTCAGTGGCGGCAGCATTTATCAGGGAAGTGGTTCGATTACACGGGATTCCAGAATCTATTGTGTCGGACAGAGACAAAGTGTTCCTCAGTCAGTTTTGGAGAGAACTGTTCAGAATGCAGGGCACAACTCTCAAGAGGAGCACCGCGTACCACCCACAGACAGATGGACAAACAGAAGTGGTCAACCGGAGTTTGGAGACTTATTTGAGGTGTTTTGCCTCTGAAACACCCAGGAAATGGGCTAAATGGTTGCCGTGGGCGGAGTACTGGTATAACACTTCGTACCATTCGGCATCCCAGATGAGAAGGGACACACACCTGTCTCTTCAGTTGAACAATACTTAGAGGAGAGGGACCAGGTGTTGGAAGAGTTAAAGAAACATCTGGAGAGGGTACAACAAATAATGAAGAAGCGAGCAGATACCCACAGAAGAGACATACAATATGAAGTGGGGGAGAAAGTATTTTTGAAGCTAAGAACCTACAGATAGAGATCCGTGGCTAGCAGGAGGAACGAGAGACTGCCCTCGAGATACTTTGGCCCCTATGAGATCTTGGGGAAGGTTGGAGCAGTAGCATATCGTCTTAAGTTACCTCCCTACGCTACTATACATCCGGTGTTCCATGTGTCACAGCTGAGGAGAGCCCTCGGGGAGCATGCAATTAGCACCGAATTACCAGCAACAATGACAGAGGATTGGGAAGTGATATTGGATCCCCTAGAGCTTATGGGGGTAAGATCAGATCAAGAAGGCAACAAGGAAATGTTGATTCAATGGAAGGACCCCCCGGAGTTCGATGCGACTTAGAAGCCGTTTGAAAGAGTGAAAGAGCAATTCCCCTCCTTTCACCTTGAGGACAAGGTGAGTTTTTGGGAGGGGAGTAATGTTACGCCTGGACCGGTTCAGTTCTACACCCGACGGCTCAGAGTCGGGCGGAAACAGGAGGAAAATGCAGAGGAGGAGCGGGAGTCGGTGGGCCCAAACAGGGGCTAAAACGCATGGTGGGAGGGAAATTTTTTGAATTAGTGGCTGTTTTAGGAAGTCCATTATTGTCCTTTATGATTAATTTGTATAATTAGGGGATTGGGGGGATTGGCTCCTCATCTTGAATTTTGAATTTTCATTTGAGATCTAGGGTTCGTTTTGGGCTCTTGGCATCGCCGGAGATTGTGGAGAGTACGTTCTTCCTCTCGGATCGAAGAACAATTGTATCTTGATTATTTTGCTTTGCATCTAGTGGAATACAAGTCTTTACTTGTGTTTTCTCTCAATTTCTCCCTGTTTCTCGCTGTTTTCTTTCTGTAGACAGCAGTTTTACTATGGGTTTTTACTGATTTGGGATAGGAATACTTGTGACATAAGTACTTCCTATCATATAGCTGGTGAGCTTTCCATTAGGTGGAGCAATTGCAGGGAGTCAACTAGTGGACTTGCAAGAAGCGTGTTCAGGGTCGAGAGGCAACACCATGCGCTGCTACACGCTGGTAACAACTAACGTTGGCATGATTGACTGCATGTTGATTCACTGGCTGCATGAGTCATGGGAGTAGAAATTTCACACTAAAAAACTTTACTCAGGACTATAAAGTACTTCTAAAACGAGCTTAGTAATGTTTTGTTCAAATTTGTTCATTTATTTATCAAGTTTGACTCAAGTTTGAGCATGATCAGAGTATTAAACTGCTTGTTTATTTACTTCTTTTGCATAAGCTTGAGTGAAGATTTGTCTAAAATTATGGGATTGCTTGAATTTCAGTGATTCCATTAGAAGTTGGGATAACATGTTCATCACTACTGCATAATGTATTTATGAGTGCTAAACATAATGGCGTTCAATAGGATGAAACCAATACAATTGAGGGAAATGAGAGAGAGATGAGCGATCTCAGCATTAAACAAATTTAATTGGATTACATGTTAAAAATTTTGGTTCGATAGCCTTGATAAAAGCGCATGTAATGCAAATATTGCTTCTTTTTATGTCATATATCCATTAAAGTTGAATAAGTGAATTCACTCTGCAGCGAACATAAATATACAAGGGTGCGTGCATGTTAATGTTGAGTGCACTGCCATTTTGCTTATGCTCAGTATCTATATCTTTCATTATGTTCTTCAAAAGTAACTTTGCCCGTTTGGACTCAGTTTAAGAGAAAAAAACTGGTTGGAATGGCATGCTTAGAAGTATGATTCATGAGGACATCCGACCTTGGAGGATCTACCAGAGACGTGGCCGTCAATCTACGGCCTTGATTGCGCTGCTTTATTTTTTATCTTCATTGTATTATAATTATTTGTATTAGTTTATTTTGTGTTATGAGTTATTATTGCATTTTCCATTTATATCCTCATTTGAAGGCCTAGTCATGTGTAAGCCCTAGGGACAAGTTGGTCTTTTATTTTCTTTCATTGTAATGAGGCTATTTAAAGGCCACCTTCTTCGTGGAGGCTAATGAAGATTATTATGAAAAATTTCAGCCATTGAGTTTTGTGAGAGCTTGACAGCTTTGGAGAGAAATCCCTAGGTGAGGGAATCGGATCACCCACCAGCCGCAGGAAGCGTCCGGGCTCGTGGTTACTTTCATCTCCCTTTCTCCCCTCCTCTTTCTCCCTTGACCTGCAGGCCTCCTCACCAAAGTCCTCCTAGTCGCCGGCCAAGAAAACCCCTCCAGCCCTTCTAGTTGCTGACCCTCCCAAGCAAACCTTTCCTAACTGCCGGCCAACAACCCACCTCCACCTCCTCCTAGCTGCCGGTCACCTAGAACCCCTTCTCTAAACCCACGGCTAAACAACCCTAAACTCCACCCCACCCACCTAATCCTAACCCAAACCCTAGCCGCCGGCCACCCAATCCTAATTTCCTTGCCTCCAAAATTAAAAACCCTTCGAAATTTGGCCTTTTCATTTTAGGAAGAAGTCTTAAGTCATATTCAAAATAATTTTTGAATTTGAATTGGTTTCCTAAAATAGAAATCTCTATTTTCCTATTTTAGGAAAGTTCCTAAAATTAATCCCAATTGAATTTAAATTAGTTCCTTCCTAATTTAATTTTTCAAATCAATTAAGAATTGATTTCCCTCCCCAAGCCCCAATCCCCCCTGAAGCCGCCGGCCCCATCCTCCCCTTTCCCTATTTCATAATAAATTCTTACCTCCTTTGAAGCCCCAATTAATTCCCTAAGCCAAGGAGCACTTTTCTTTTCCCTTCCCTTATTTGAAATTAAATTCAGCAATTTGAATTTGATTTCTTTCTATTTCAAATTCAAAGTCTGGAATTTAACCCTTACTCCATTCCCTCCAAATCCGACCTTTAATACCCTACGATTTTCCCTCCCAAAGTGCGCCCAATCAACCTGGAGTTTTCTGTCTAGGGAAGTTCAGCAATGGAGATTGCTGTCCAGCTCTCCGGAGAGAAGCTGCTTGCTGCCCAAAAGTTTTTTCCGGATCATAACTGCTGTTCAAGACTCCCTGGACCAGCAGGATAGCTGTCCAGAACACTCTTGGTTGCTGTCCAAAGTTCCCAGCATGACTAAGCTTGCTGCCACCTTTCAAAATTTGCAGGGTTGCTGTCCAAAGACATCTAGAAGGTTTATGTTGCTGTCCACTCATCATTAACACCCAAAACAACTACACCGGAGCCTCGCATCCTTTTCCTTTGGGTAAACTCTTCATCCAAATCTTCTATCTTCCTAATGGCTCTCAATTGTGGCTTTAATTGATTCATTAAGATCGTGTCAAATCTCTCCACTAAGCCTAGTAATTTAGAGAGTTGATTGAGGGATCTATTTTTCATAGTAACTAGTCTCATTGTTAACTTAGGGATTTTTTGTTAGAAATCTTTCATGTATGCTATGTTTTGAATTATTGATTATTTTATGATCCTAACTTCTAGTTGTGTAACTTGGCCTAAGCTCGTTTCTCCCCTCTCTCGATTTATTTCATTGTTTAAATCATTAAAGTTTAATAGTTAATATTACTCTCAAACAAAGAAGCGTGCAAATTCTTATAAAACATTGCTTAAGCATTTCAGTCCTGCACCAATGATTTGATCTCTATAACATTTGCTCACTGTCTTCAACTTTTTAGGGATTTTACAATGGAGATCTTATGAATTGTGAACACACATTTGACAAATTAGGCCGCACAGCTCAGGTAGATTTACTCGAATTATTTTATCTGATTTTAGAACTCTTTGATTTGTTAATATATTGCTGTATAGTTTATGCATATGATTTTGGTTGGTTATCTAATCTTTTGCCACGCTATGTCAGGTAAACATTATTTGTGGAAGCTGTTTAAGTGGAGGATGTAAAGGTGTGCATCTGCTTTCCTTTTAGTGTATCATTTTCTTTCTTCTGTTGTGTGGTATAACATTCTAATTCTACCTTGTAAAATATCTTTCTGCTTGAGGAATTTTTAATTCATACTTTTTTAAACGATTCTGGATTTTCATTTGTTCTTTAATAATGATGATGTATGTCGTTATTTTGTACCTATCAGACTATTACTATGGGACGTAGCTTTCTGTTGAATAAATCCAAGTGATTTTCTATCGGAATTATTTTAGTGATTAAATATGAGAAATAGCTTGTAGATTGCAAGTATATCTATTTGCTTGTTGGTGATGTCCATGCTCTGAACATGATATGAGAATGATTTGTAATTATTATTCCAATGAGAAGAAACAAGTTACTTTATGTAGAGGATACAAATACCGATTAGTGAACAAAGGTGAAAACTCTCAGGAAGAGAGAAATAAGAAAAACAATAAACACAAATATTGAGAAATAACTACATAATATTCTTCTCCTTTCTATGGAGATGAGTAACTAGGGGATTAGGGGCATTTGGCAGTCTTTTCCTTGCTTGGATTGTGCAGTACTTTTGTACCCTATCCCTCAGGTTGTTTGGTGGGAAAATAGCTGGATAGCCAAGATTGCGTGGATTTGGTTTGGCTTGGGATCCGTCTGCCTCCATGCAATATTTCAAAAAAAATTGATTCCTGATTTGTATCATAATTTGTCGATCATGCAAGACCCTTTTAATAGATTTTCATTATGGACTCATCATTTTTTATGTTGAGGGACACTATTATTCCAGTTGAATATAATCTAATTGGCCTCTCTGATGAAGAGAAACATGGGTTGCTTACACAGTAATTTGGACATGGTTTCATATGTTCTCGTATGATTGCAATTCGTTTACTTTTGCAGGTGAATTTGGTTGCATTTGCAACATATCCTATGATGCATCAAAATGCAGGTATCTCTATAGATGATTTTTTTGTTGTTGTTCACTCTAGACTTCTTTGGCACAATATTCAAGCTAAGCAGCTCAATTAATATTATGCTCTTTTATGTTACTTGATGCCTTTATATATTATGTTGTTTGCAGTGATTTTTGTTTTGTTACATATTTATGCTTGATTTATTTGTTTTCAAGTTGCATCTATCAGCTTTATTAAACCAATGTGAAATTCCAATTGTAAGCATTACTGTTTTGAAGATTTTTCTTTCATGGTCTAGATTTTATTCATGCCAAGCATTTTGTTTTAAATTGTATGAAAACGGCTAGTTGGTTGCAGTGGATATAACTTGAAGTTTGCACATTTGTGTTTATACTGACCTATAAGGGAGTGAAGAGAGATTCTCAACTTACGATGATGAAACTTGTGGTGATAAAGTTCTTCAATTCTTGCTTGCGTTTTATGTCGAAAGAGTCTTGACAAGCAAGGGGTGAATCTTTGTCGGGAGGCGGATCTCGGTGTTAATTTTAGAGGAAGCGAATCTTGGTGCCCACTAATGAGGAGGTCAATCATAATGTCTATGAGGTGGATGTAGGTGTTAATTGTAGAGGTGAATCTTGGTGCCCACTAATGAGGAGGCCAATCACGACGTCAATGAGGTGGATGTAATGCTAATCTTTGATAATGGGGGGGGGGATGTTGGGGTGGGGGAGGCTTGAGGAATGCACTGCTTTTGCTCTTGCCCTTGCCTGTTCTTGGATTCTATTATTTACTGATGTTGAAATAAAAATTCTAGTTATGGAAATCATCCCATGCGTTTATGGTACCTGTTCAATTTTATTGGACATGGGAAAAACTATTCGACATCAAATGTTGAAGTTAAAATAATTATCATAATCATCATTAGTCCTATCCCACTTTCAAGCTTATTCCAAGCATTGGATAATTGCAGCTCTATGTGATCAAAGTCTCATTCATGCTGTGAGTTTGGACTGTTTGATGCATGCTAATCGCTTTCAAAAGCTTTTTTGATTGCTTCGGATTACTCCTGATACATACTCAAGCCCAAGCCCACATGTATACACCATCCCTTAGAGGTTCCCTTTCTCCAAGTATATGTGCCCCCATGTAAGCTTTATCATTCTTCAGGTTTGAAAACTGTACCATCCGGGTTTTCTTTGGTGGGTAGGTTGTGTCTTTATAATACTAAATTGTGGTTCTGCTAATATAAATTCCGTTGTAGTGCATGCACCATTTATTAGTCTATACGTCATACATCTAATGCTAATTGAACTAAAGTTTTGGAGTATTGACCTAGTTCTTGCAGTATTTTTTTTTATTTGCACAAACATCAACTATATCATAATGAAAAGGCTGCATATAGTGTTTGGTGTGAAATCTAATTTTCCTCAACCACGTTGGTCCCAAAGTTTTTGGTAAGATTTGATTTTGATTTTCCTCAACCACATTGATCTCAAAATCTAACATTGCAATTGCTCGGTCCCAAGCCCTTGATGAGAAAAGTGGAGGGTTGTGATAGGTAGCTGACAACCAACGTAAAACTTGTCGACCAATCATGACATGAATCATTTAATACATTGTGTAAATGGTAGGGTGTTTTATGAAAGCTCATTGTATGTTTTGAATACGATGAGAAATGTACAAGGGACGCTGCACCAATGCCTGGGTATAGTGTTAAATAAGCAAATTAAGGGACAAATGTGAGTAAAGAAGCTAGTCCATGAAACTAGAATTAGGAGATGATCTTGAAATATAAGTTGTTTTACAGACAAATTAATGAAATTAATATATATTAGGATTTAAACTAGAAATGATGTTGATGTGATTATAAATAAGAGTTTGAAGAATAATATTGTAGAAATTAATAGAATTGAAGATAGACTAATATGATGCAGTCAAAATTTATCGTTTTATGTTTTTTTTTTCCTTGTGTTTTGAACGCTATGTAATTTTATTTTGTTTGCCAATCCATGATCATGCTAGGGTTGGTGCTCTTAGGTAGTTTCACTCCATTGTCCTTCCACTTGTTTGTCATAGTTTGTTTCTCCTTTTGATTGTCATTGCTCTAAAATGTATTTTTCGTTGACACAATGAGAAGATTTGTTTCATAAGTTATGTAATATTAGTGAGAGTTCTTTTTTTTTCTTCAATTTATTAAGTTGTCTGTGTTATATTTTTTTCTTTTTCAATTTAAATTGCGCTTTTTCATTTGAAAGTTTTTATGTTCATTAGCTTACTTGCTGTAACATTTACCCTTCTATGAACTAGGGTTATTGTTGAAATTGCAATCCCATGTGCCAAGCGCGAATCCCGAGTCTTTGAAGGATTTACTGTCGGTTTTCATCCTCGGTCATGGGAAATAGTAAGTATAATTTTTTGCCTTTTGCTTGCTTACCTTTTAGTTATGCTGACTTATTTGACAATTTGATTGTAGGTTTACAATGGATTGACTCAGATAGGTTTTGAAAAGCCTCATCCTGAATTCAGGTACGAGATATTTTACTTGTCCATTTCTTATGTGAGAAAATTGAGCATCTATACAATTTATAATCTGGTTTCTTCTTTGTTAATCTCCGACCTGGCATTTTCCACTAGAATCCTATTTCTATTTATTGACAAGTTTGCGCTATTTTTGAACTTAATATTTGATCTATCTGTGTTAATCCCCTACCTTGCATTTTCCATATAATCCTATTTCTCCTTGTTGAAAAGTTTATGCTGTTGTAGAAATTTAATATTTGACCTATTTATGCGTCGGGCTGTAAGCTTACCGATTTTTTTAAAAATTTATTATGTAGTGAAAGAATGCTAATAACAAACTCATAAATAAAGCAAGTTATTAAATCTAAAGGGTAAATGACGCATAGATACATGAAATTAGAGAGACTCAATTAGGTCCATTTTTAATATACTCTTGATTCTTAAAGATCTATAATCATCTTTGAAAATGAAAGAGTTTTTGTATTGTATGGATCTTGTTTGAATAATAAAAAAAATGGGGAAAATATCTGTAGCACATCGGCACCTCAACATGTTGTTGAGTTGAACATGCGCATTGTGAATAACAGTTTCAATCGTATAAAAAAAAAAACGGAAGAAACCAAAAGAAATTTACACAAAATTTGGTTTTCTTGGCTTTTGATTGTCCGCTCCCTACTATGAATCTCAAGTCTCCCGTTTGGCTTCACCCAGGAGAACAAGGATCAACCTCTCATATTTCGCCCGATTTCTTCCCACATGATCGAACCGCTCGATAGCAGGCAACGCTCAGCTCGCCTCTAATGGCCTCATATGCGGACGAACCCACTTAGACCGCACCAATCCCGCAACCCCTCTTGCGTCTGCATCCGAATCTGCCGCCTCCTGTCCTCCTCGCCTATGAACGAAGCAAAGCCCGAACCGACTTCCTTCCGGCCTCTGCCTCCCATCTGTTAAGCACACATGTATGAACTCCGGTTGTCCCTTCAAGCTGCACGGTTTGCCGGATTGATCTCCCGACCTCCGTCTGCACACCCACCTCGAATCCTTCTGAGCACTAGTTCGACTCAGGTGCCTAGGCCTTTGATTCTAGAGCACAGGCCCGACTAATACGTGCGGCTCCATCTCATGCACCCTTTGACCCGCCTTTCTTTGCTTCTTGAAACGTGAGTGAGGAAGAAGCATTGTTTTGTTGTATATTGTTATTATTATTAATAAATAATAATAATAATAATAATAATAATAATAATAATGATAAATAATAATAATAATAATAATAATAATAATAATAATAATAATAATAATAATAATAATAATAATAATAATAATAATAATAATAATAATAATAAAGAGAAGAAAAATGCCATGATTGCCAAATTGGAGTCGAAGACTAATTCTGGGATCGATCCTTCCCTCTAAGCCCTCGATCGTCGATTTTGATTCGGTTGAGTAGACATAAAAGGGCAAGTGCCCTCCCTAACTTTTCCTCGTGGGGAGGTGGTGCAGAAAGGCGGTTGAAATGTCGAGAAATTATCGAAGTACCTTGATCGCTATATTGGAGGATTCGAAGATCAGTATCGGGGTCGATTTGCTCCCCCGAAGCCCTCGATTATTGATTTTGATCCGATCGAGCGGACCCAAAAGGGAAAGTGCCCTACCGACCTCCCCTCTTGGGGAAGGGATGCCTGGAGGTTGTCAAAATTACCCTAGGAAACTAGAAAGATTGCGGAGAGACTTTAAAATTAATTAAATTAATTCAGCAACCAAATCTTAAGTTTAATTAATAATTAAATTAAATTAATTGAATAATTTTAAAATATATTTTAGTTAATGAGCCGAGTGAATAATTTTAATTTAAAATTTAAATTTTAAATCAACTAAACTAACAAAAAAATAAAAAATTTAAGTTGAAAAAACATTGAGGGGAGAGCCACTCTAGCTAGTGAATTTTTGCATTTTTTATTAATATTAGGAAACATAAAAATCAATGTTCATATTAAACAAACTATGTACAACTCACACTAACTAGTACCTGTTAGGGGAGATGAGTAAACACCCCAATGATGAAACTGGTAAGAAAATAAAAGCTGCGAAAAAGTAAAATACATCAGGATTTAATATGGAAAAATTCAAAATAGGGAAAAAATCACGGAACCACACCACACCAAGAAATCCACTATAAAAATTGGGAAAAATAAGTACAGATGTCTCTTTTCTCGCACTCTCTCCTTGCTTCTCTTCCTACATATAGTTTTCATTGTCTTCACACTCAAAATACAAGAGAAAGCCAAGTAAAATAACCCCAATGGGACGCAACCCTTTAGAAAAACGAGTAATTAAATTGTCCAGTTCGTCTGACAACGTTGCTGCACTTAAATCTATGTCTTGCATCACTGCAGCAGCGTATCTATACTGCCGCGGTGCTCTGCTCTCTGTCGTTCAGCGCTGGGGAACTCGGGAATATAATACTAGGGCGCTTGGGTACGCAAAGCACTCGAACCTAAGCAGGAGGTAAACCCCCCGTACCCCCAGTATACTCGACAAGCTTTGAGGTCCAAGACAATAGAATAACTAGATTGATCAACATAATTAGATTTCACACATAACATTACCAAACTCCTAAAACTTAAAAAAAAACCTCAAATAGAAAGAAAAGCTTAAAAAATTCGAAGTTAAACCCCTCCAACTCCTGGCAAGCTCTAGCTCCTAGTAAAGATTGCAGCTGCGAGCTCCAGTTCCTATAACTACTAGTCACAAATACCTGCAAGTAAGTAGACAAGGCATTTGCTCGGTGTCATAAATAAAACTTGTATTAAAACAAACAAGTACTAAAACAAATCGATACTAAAACAAGCAGGTATTAAAATAAACTAGTACTAAAACAAACATGTACTAAAATAAGCTCGTACTAAGACAAAACTAGGACTAAAATAGAAAAAACTACCATTACAGGTAAAACTAGTATTGAAAGAAAATTAGAATTGTAAGCAAAACAAAGTGCTGGAAATAAAGTACTAAAGCAAAAGCAAAGTTAATACTATATGAAAATCACTGGTGCTTGTGTCAAAGCAGTGAAGGGTGTAAAGCTAAATATCCGCAGCTCAAACCCCGGTAAATCCCCCCTAACCCCGCTATACAAGCCACCTCTAATAGAGGCCGTAAATCTCACTTTAATTAGGGTGTTAGGGAAAACTTTCCTAAAACAAATAATACATCCCTGATAACTTTAACAACCTTTAATAGAAGCCATAAAACCTACTACATGGGCTACTTTCAATGAAAGTAGTAAGACACAACCTTTTAAACTAACAGACTACTTCTAATAGAAGCAGTAAAACCCACTTCTCTAAACCTTTTAAAGCTATATGGGCTATTTTCAAGGGAAGTCGTAAGACACGCTATACATGCTAATTTCAATGAAATTGGCAAGACCCAACTTCCCAACCAAATGGGTTACTTCTAATAGAAGCAGTAAGACTCGTTACATGGGCTATTTTTAATTAAAGTTGTAAGCTCCGACCCAAAATCAAAATCAAAATATTTAAACTCACGCTTATCCACTTTAGTTTACTCGGGGTCCTTGAGAGGAGGTAACTCATGGTAATTATATTTTCTGGACACTATGATCAACGATTGTTAGTGTTGCTAGATTGAAACCTACGATATTCCTAGAATGACGGAACCGTGGGATCTTGATCAGGTCTACCTTCTGATACGCCGGCCCAAGGGCCGACTCAGCACTTCTACTGGAGGCAGAAACAATCCGCCCCCTCTCAGAATTTTCGTCCAATGGGTGGGCCCCACTCATCCGATTGAGTTCAAATTAAAAAGGAGGGGGCCGTTGGGCTTGGGAGGGAAATTAGATTAGGAAAGCTTTTGCATTAAAGTGCATGAGAGGATTAGGGGGGGATTATGTTTTGATTGATTAAAATTAGGGTTTCTTGGCGACTTGGGCTCTAGACTCTCTTGTCTAGAGATTTGGGAGAGACGATCCTTATCTTGAATTGAGGATCTCTTGTATCTTTGCTTTGTTCTTATTTTCTTTGTTTTCTATGTGATTTGCTATCGTTTGATTGTTCTTCCACCACGAATTCTTCGTTTTCTTGTTGTTTTTATCAATTATTGTTAGGTTTGCTTGCGAACTCAAGTAGATCTGATAGGATTACTTGCAAACTCAAGTATTTCCTATCAAATTGGTATCAGAGCAAGTCTTGGGACCGGTGGAGGGCTGTTTTCGGCGAATTTCAGCGGTGATTCTTGGCCCGTAAAAGAGGAAAGTTGTTGTTTTTGGAGTCCCAAATCCAAAATTTGTGAATCTACAAACTCCGAATTGTGATGATGACCAAGAAAGTGGATGCTTTGGACGAAAGGCTTGAAGAGGAGATGAATCAAATCAAAACAATGGTGGAGGAAAGAATTTCCTCCATGGAAGGACAAGTAGCCGATCTCCGGGACATGATGAATAAATGTTGGAAATTCAAAACCAAACGACGACTTCCGTGGCAAAAGGGGTGGAAGGGAAAAGCATGAATTCTAAAATTCGTAGGGAGGAAGATGAGGTGGAAATCATGAAAAGAGAAAGAAGAAGACCCCATCTAGAGCGTGTCTAGAGGGAAGAAAGAAGAGGTGGATATGTGGAATGCCAAGAAGGATACTATGGCAACCGAGGTGCTGATTTTAAAGAAAGAATGGGGAATTTCGAAGGGGGTTTGGGCTATGGCCGGCCAAGGAAAGATCGGGGGATGTGGGGAGGGCCTAGCGCTTGGGAGAGGGGAAACTATGGAAGAATAAGGGGGAATGGTGGCGACCAGAAGGTTAGGTAGTTGAAGATGCCCATATTTGAAAGAGAATATACGTATGAGTGAATTTATAAGGTGGAGCGATACTTCACCGTCAATGGGCTGACGGAGGAGGAGAAGCTGACAGTAACGGGCTTGTGCTTAGAAGGAAAAGCTCTGTCTTGGTATCAGTGGAGAGACCATATGAGGCATATCAAGAACTGGAGGGAATTCAATGACTGCATAATAGAACGTTTCTAAATTGACCGGGGAGGAGATTTCTATGAGCAATTATTTGCTCTGACGCACGAGGGATCAGTAGCAGACTACCGGGAGCGATTTGAACACCTAGCCAGCAAGGTGGAGCGATTATCAGATACGATAATGGAGAAAAATTTTATGAAGAGGTTGAAGGCGGAGATTCGAGCATCATTGAAGGTTCTGATGCCTCGTGACTTGGGGGAGGACATGAAGTTGGCCCAACTGGTTGAAAATTAGAGAAATTTTGAGAGGGGAGTCAGGAATTGAAGCACATGGCGTACTTACAGGATGATGACCACCCATCTAGCACCTAAAGGTTATGCAATAGGAGGGAGTTGGGAGGCCACCAAGGAGAAGACAATAGGAGGGGGTGGGGGAAATTTCAAGCAGTTGACAAAAAAAGAGATGCAGGAGAAGAAGGTTAAGGGGTTGTGCTTCAGGTGCTATGAAAATTATATGTCAGGGCATCGATACAAGGATCGAACTCTTCAGATTCTCACCGTCTGTGATGACGAGGAAATTGAGGGGTGAGGAGGAGACAGAGGAGGAGATCAAGGAGAAGCTGCATTTAGATCTGGCTGGGGTTTCCCTAAACTCAGTGGTAGGATTCAATACGAATCATACCATGAAGGTGAAGGGGGAGATAGAGGACAGGGAGGTGGTGGTGTTGATTGATAGCAGGGCGTTGACCAATTGGGAGTGAGATTGGTGGATACCAGTTGTTATGGAGTGATGATGGGTACAGGGAAGATGGAGAAAGGCCAGGGGATTTGCAGAGAATTGTTGCTGACTATCCAGGGGATTCAGGTGAGGGAAGATTTTCTTTCACTGGAGTGTGAGATTACAGATGTCATCTTGGGGATGAAATGACTGCAGACTTTGGGAGACACCAAAGTGAATTGGGGAGCATTCACGATGGAGTTGATGGTAGATGGAAGGAAGATGGTGATTAAGGGAGATGCAGAGCTATCCAAATTCATGGTTTCTCTTAAAACTATGGTGAGGTATATATAGTTGGTAGGCGGAAAATATTTGGTGGAGCTGCACAATTTGGAGGGAGCTAGATTGGAAGAGGGAGGGGGCATACCCCTCTCCATACAACCGTTGATTCAGCAATTCCAAGAGGTGTTTCAGTCATCTCAGGGATTGCCACCGCAGAGGGAGTAGGAGCATGCCATCATGTTGAGGAATGGTAACCCATCAATTTACGACCTTATCGCTATCCTCAGTTCCAGAAAGATGAAATCGAAAAATTGATTAGAGAGATGTTGGAGGCAGAAATCATCAGACCCAGCATCAGTCCCTTCTCTAGTCTAGTTCTATTGCTGAAGAAGAAGGATGACAGCTGACGATTTTGTGTGGACTACAGAGCGCTCAATAAGGAAATTGCACATGACAAGTTTCCTATATCAGTTATTGATGAGATGTTAGATGAATTGAGTGATTCATCAATATAGACTTGAAATCAGGATACCATCAGATCCGGATGAAGGAGGATGTACCAAATACGGCATTTAGAACTCATGAGGGACACTATGAGTTCTTGTGATAACTTTTGGCATCACCAATGCTCCAGCTACTTTCCAGGCACTTATGAATAAGGTTTTCAAACCTTATCTCAGATGATTTGTATTGTAATTCTTTGATGACATCTTAGTTTATAGCAGGACAGAGGAGGAGCACTGGGAGCATTTGAATAAGGTGTTAGAGGTGCTGCAGGAGCACCAACTGAGGGCCAACTTGAAGAAGTGTTGCTTCTCAAATGTCAATGTAGAGTACTTGGGCCATGTTTTATCAAAAGAAGGGGTGACAGCATATCAGTCCAAAATTGAGGCAATGCTAAAGTGGCAAGTGCCTAAAAATCTGAAGGAGCTGAGGGGATTCCTAAGGCTAATAGGTTACTACAGAAGGTTTGTAAATGGATACAATACCATAGCATGACCACTTACTGAGCAGTTGAAGAAGGACGATTTCCTATGGGGGAAGGCGGCCACATCAGCATTTGAGAGCTTGAAGAAGGCGATGATTACGATACCGGTCATAGCTTTACCAGATTTCACTCAAATCTTCATTGTGGAGACAGATGCATTCGGATACGGGTTGGGTGCAGTGCTTATGTAGAGTCGTAGGCCCATTGCCTATTTTAGCTAGGTGTTGACTGCTAGAGCCAGGCTGAAGTCAGTCTATGAGAGAGAATTAATGGCCAGTATTTTGGCCATCCAGAAGTGGCGGCCCTACCACTTGAGAGGCATTTCATTGTTAGGACAGATCAACGGAGCTTAAAATACTTGTTGGAATAACGGATGGTGACAGAGGAGCTTCAGAGGTGTCTGTCTAAGTTGCTGGGATACAATTTTGAGATTTAGTATAGGCCAGGAGTGGAGAACAAGGCGGCATATGCCTTGTCCAGATGTATGGGGGAGCTGCAGACAGTGGCACTATATGTTTCTTTGATGCTTGACTAGGAGGCCATCAGAGAAGAAAGTGCTAGAGACGAGGATTTGGGGAAGATCATGTCAGATTTACTGAAGGAAGAGGGTAGTCACCCGGGGTACTCATTGGAGGGGGACATACTGCTATATCAAGGAATGTTGGTGATGTCCTGGACCTCGATCCACATCCCAAACTTACTCCAGGAGTTTCATGGAAGCGCTGTTAGGGGGCATTTGGGCGTGCAGAAGACATACCGGAGGCTAGCTTCGGGGCTGTATTATAAGTCTTCACTAACGTATGGACCCGGGCAATATTATATATCCATTTCTAGATATTTTTCGATGTTCTGGATGCAACGATGAAGTCTGTTTTCCGAACGGGCGGCGTTCGGATAACGTTACACAACATTTTGTCCGTAGCCCGTTGATTTTGATCACCTTCGCTTAATGCAATTGCGAGGGGTCATTCCTATGGTAATTTTAATATTCTGAGTGCAACGTTGAAGTCCACTTCGTGATCGGGATGCCATTTAAACAGTTTCGTGCAGTGTTACCTTGAAATCCATGCTAATTTCATATTTTTGCATTGTGCAATGTCCTGGGCAATATTACAGCCTTTTTTATATGAATTTGACATTATAAACATAACGACAAAGTCCTTTTTGCAAACTGACGATGTTTGGGCAACATCGCACAATGGTTCATCCGTTCTCTATCGATTTCGATCAACTTCGTTCTATTCAATTACGAGGGGCCCCTTCTTTGGTAAATTTGATATTTTGCACACATGAACGATGTCCGTTTGATGATCGGATGTCATTTGGATATTTTATGCCACTTTGTGCTTGCTGACAATCATGATTGTCTTCATTTTCAATTAAGTTATGCACAAATGACTCTTCCTTAGCAAATCTGATGTCTGAGTGCATTAGTGTGATCTATTTCACGATCGGATAAAGTTTTGAGCCATTTTGATGGCAATCGAGGTGCCCAATGCTTTGATAAGCAGCATATTTATTTGTTGCTTTCATCGATGTACTCGATTAATCATGAAATATATGTATACATACACACATGTATACATACATATGTATATATATATACATACATATGTATATATATATACATACATATGTATATATATATATATATAATTATGAAGTAAGAAGTATTATATAAACATCAAAGTAAGAGTTCCTTGTGGAAAAAGTAGACTTGGCACGGAGGAGGTGGCAGCATGTGTGAGGAGCAGAGGAGGGATTACATGAGAGGAGAGCTGCTTGGGTGATGGCTATCCTATGAGACTGAATGCATGTGTGAGTATTATTTGGGTAAATAGAAGTGTTTTATTAAGTTTACTCGCATGTATTTATTTTTGAAGAAAAATATACATTTATCCCCCTAAATTGTGCACACCTCACCAAAACTAAGGTGAGGCACATCTTGTAGTGTGCCTCAGGTCATGTGAGGCATTCATCTCATATAGCACCCAATGTGGCTTAAGCCTCATTGCAAATTTGGCGAAAAAGCATTGAGGTTAGCCTCAAATTTCATAATTTTAAATCATGTCACGGTCCTACAATTAGCAATTTTTGTGAATTTTCCTCCACTGCTTACTCTAAATACTAAATAAGAACATTGAGCTGTGATGGCTGAGTTGACATAGTGCATAAATCCTTTAATTACTTTGCATGAAAGGATTTTGTATCATTACTAAGCACCTTTTGATATCAAAATTTTGGTTCATGTCTTCATTCTTATCTTGAAATTCATATCTGCAGTTTTGGAACTGGCCAGTCTCAAGTACCTCTTTATTTAACTGCAATTTCTTCTGTTGCCAGTCTTGTTGGTAAACCATCTTATAAGGTAAATGCATATTGATTTCCTATTTATGTATAATATTTTGACGATTAGCTAGTTACCCCTGCTCCCTTTATACAGGTTAGCCCAAAGGAAGGGCTAGAGATTAGATTGTCAGGCTCAGCAGCAAGCGGTGTAGCCCCTACGACTTTATCCCCTTCTGTGCTTTTAGTCAATTGGAGATGTATGATATGTTATATTCTTGTCAACGTGCTCCATCTTTTTATAGATTTAATTCTCTTTCTTTTGTTTTTTTCTTTCTCTGTAGGTGAAAGAATTCATGATAGCCCTTATAAAATTTACATCTCAATCCCGGTTGATGGTTATGATCCGATTGAGTTCACTCTTACGAAATTTTGTGGTTTGTTCTTAATCATGTTTGAATTAATTGCTTATTTTCCATTAATTCTCTTTGCTTATTGACGTGGATTTGTTCAAATTAATCTCAAAATAGTCTCCCGATTATTCAAATGTAGTAAATTAAGTCTAGAATATTATATTTCTCCAATTTAATCCATCATACACACAAAACTGATCTAAACCTCATGTGGAATTGTGATGTAAAATTAATTCCAATTTAGTCTCTCAATTATAAAAAATTGATCCCAATTTAATTGTTGAGAGACCATCTTGGTTTAATATTGTATAGTCATGGAACTAAATGGGTGAAATATAATACTATGAGACTAAATTGGCCACATATGGACCATATTGGAATTTAGCCCAAATACTTCTCAAAATGTAGAGATATTTTTTAATCATATACTTATTTATCCATTTTTCACACAATATAAGAAAAACTATTTTCAGATATGATTTAAGATAATCATAAGTTTGATCCAGTAGGCAGGTAATTCATATATTCATTACTTCATCCCCTCAATTATGGATATTGTGCTCGTGGGCTGAAAGATGAACAGGGGTTTTCAGATTTCGTTTCTTTGTTTTTTCGATAGTCATATTCTTGTAAAATGTATATTTAGTCTTTGATTTCGTAATCAGTTCCTTTTTGTATATGTGGTTTTGATTTATTTATGCTTTCAACATTCCTCTTATGTAAGTCTTACTTCACTCCTGGCGAGGAACTTTTATTTTATCCAGTGAACGTACGCAGAGGAACGTTCGGTTTTAGGCAAAAAAAGCGCCTGTACCGAGTACTGAGGTGTACCGAGTTTTTTCAAAAAACTCGGTACAGACGCTTTTTTTGCCTAAAACTGAACGTTCCTCTGCGTACGTTCACTGGATATAATAAAAGTTCCCTGGCGAGGGGTTGCAAAAAGAACTCTTATCTACTATTCATTTTATCTGTGGTGCATTTAATGTTTATTCTAATTTAGTTACATTTTTAAAATAATTCCAACTCCTTTGTATTATTTCTTTAAGCCCTCCGTTCTATTTAACGCTATATATTTTCTATTACTTTTTTGCCTCACATTTTATTACAGGTTTTTCACCCTTTTATTTATCCGTCTAACCTTCCCTCGTTTTGTTGCATAAAATTAAGTGCATTCAATATAAAATTGCCATGTTCTTCTAGCAAAAAGTTTCTGGTTGCCTCTCTCAATTTTAACTACCCAACTTTACAATTATTAGTTGCATTCTCGTTGAAATCCACACCCGCAATTGTCCTAGATCCATTGTATTGCAGCCCAACAAATTGTGTTATTATTCAATGTTCTTTTCTTAATTCTCATTGAAAATACTAGAAATGAGCTTTCTTTATTACATTTAAATAAGAATTTGACTCTTAACATGACACAACGAAGAAAAAGGATTCATGTAGCCAATCCCACATAGTAGGATAAAGATTTGATGTTGTTATTGTTGTTGTTGATTGTTCATTCCTGTTGTTAATGAAATCAATAACCAGTTGTTCATTTTGTGGCAGGCTATACACAAGGGAGAGAAGGTGATTCTTTAAGAGGGTGGGCCACATTGGGAGTTATTTCTTGTGTGTATGTTGATTTCATTGCGCTATTTTTATCATCTATTATATAAGTTAATAAATTTAATGATGTATATATCCTCCTATACTGTTTTGGTTGATTGATATATGCATAATCATTATATTTTCAGCTTAATTGTCTTATCGGTTGTATCTTGTTGTGGAGGTTTCATCTATAAGACTCGCATAGAACATCAGGTTGGTATTCTCTTTGATTACAGCTTTTGTTGTGTAAGCCGTCAACTGGTCATTCTTCTCATCATCTTATTCAAGCCGTTTGTCTTCATGTAGCATGGTCTTTATGCCTTGCCTGGGATGACTATTCTATCAGCTTGCTTGGATGCTGTGAGTTGCTTATTGCTGTGCTTGATTTTAGTGTTTATGATGTCTTGTAAGTTTCAATTGTTTCTTCTTTTCCTTTCCTATCGAAATTAGGTGAGCGGACCAGGAGCCCACCGTCTAAGAGATGATTCCAATGGAAATTCTGTGACACAAGCATCATGGGAACGTGTATCTACCACTGCTGAAGGAACACGAAGGACCAATGAAAGAAGATATGGGTCGATATAGAGAGTAGTGTAGATTTTGGTACTACTGTTTATGGAAGGTATTGATACCTTTAATACAAATATGTACATTTTATCCAGACCTTTTCTTGATATTTTTGGCGTCGGTCACTGATTAGTGCACCCTAAATCTTGCTTAGTACTTCCACATCCATATAAATGAATTTATTTTATGATCTTCCTTCTAAAGTCTTAGTAGCTTCACTTTGAAATCATAAAAAAGAGGCATGAAATCATACAAGTAGCAATCTACTTTGTTATTCATCTTTTTTTAGCTTTTCCACTTGCTGTTTTGTTTGCTTTGGCTCTTGAATATAGCATTTTAGATCTTAAAAAGGGCTCATCGTACATGCTTTTGTAAGGAAACTTGAAATATTATCTGAAAAAGTTAATTTAAAACTACAAGAATTAGGTCAGGGAGCTTGTCATAACCATTATCAATTAGCGAGGTACTTGACTGTGATAATTAGGTATGTGCCTTCTACGATGCACGAGTTTCCTTCATCGTGACAATCTCCTCAATAAATCATGAGCGATCATGATTTAGGGCATGATGGCATAAGCAAAATAATTGCTTAATGATAAACTTTGAACAATTCCAAAATTGGCGCTCATAAATATATATATGATTTTGGTTTGTCATAAAATCACATATAGTAAATATTAAATTTGATTCATGTCAAGAAAGATAGAGATAGATCTAAAAAGATTTAGTTAGAAAATATTAAAATAATATTTCTTTATTAAATAAATAAATAAAACTCTTAATATGATGCAATGAAGATTTTATTAAAGTTTCTTAAATAGATCTCATTGGCCTACTAATTAATGTTGTTGAGTTAGGTTCAATGCGAACACTAATATGAATGAACCAACAGTTGATTGGCTAGGGTTAACAAATATATATGATGTAAAGGGTTAGGCAGTTCATGGTTACTGTTCTCTTTAATTTGACAATAGTGGCATTTTTAAAAATCATTAGTGGTATAACCTTCATTTGATTTAAGCAGCATTGGAACCTCTTTGGATAGTTTAACTTATTTGAATTATGCCATTAAAGTTTCTTTTAATAATAATTGGGGTCCACTCCGGCTTCATGTTGAAGAAGATAGCACTAGCATCCCCCATCTAGTGGAGAAATCAGACACCAAAAAAAATCATCCAATTTTATCTCTGTAAACAGTAAAAGCACAATAAAAATTTATAAATATAGGAGGAGAAAGAGGAAAATTATATTTTTGATATTATTTTAAAATAGAGTATCATGCAAGCAATGGCAATGCTTCACATGATCAACATTGGTGTGTGCTTAAGCTACTTGGTTAAATGGATTGAATTTCAATTAACCAAACTGAACAAAGAACAAATTTCTCAAGGCCAACACACAATTATTAGTTTCCATAACAATCCCAACATGAAACACACACCATCAAATCTCTTTGTTCTTTCACTCAGCAGCAAAATTAAATCATAAAACAGAAATTTCTTGGATATGCTTTAGGATTTAGAACTCTTCATTAGCTGTATAAACTCCCGAAAGGCTGCAATGAATTGCAAACAGTTAGCAGCTTTATATTAAAATGAATGCCAATTTCAAATTCAATAAAGCATTGCAACTACTGTATATATAATCATCATATTTGTATATGATTAAACCCTAATCAAAATTTATATTATTCTTATCTTAAAATAAATATAATAATCATAAAGCCAATCTTAATCAAATAAATTTTCCATAAATATATTCATCCAACTTACCTAGATCAGAGTCATGAGGACCAGGAGAGGCCTCTGGATGGTACTGTAGAGACATGATTTTTAGCTCAGGGCAACGGAGACCAGCGCAGCTATTGTCATTTAAATTTATGTGCGTCATTTCAATGTTGGGGGGAAGTGAGGCAGGATCCACAGCATAATTATGGTTCTGCCCAAAATATAATAAACTCAGAACATCAAATTATGATAATAAATAATCTGTCTCGATTGCCAAAAAGCCAAGACAAATAAGCATGAACACAAACTATCAAGTTTACCAGAAAATTTGTGCAATCAAAATGCAACACTACAAGGCTCTAAGCATGAATGTATGAGTCTCAAAGTAAATAGATTCATTTAGAGATGAATTGTCTATATAATACAATTATCTGAAAATAAATGAAGTATCAAAATAATCCTTTTGACTCTTTATGAAGAATCAAAATGATCCCCAACTATTTAGTAATTCTATTTCAGTCTCTTGAATAGGGGCCTAAATGATCTCACAAAAGGATTTATTTGGTCGCTCTCTATTTAAAGAGTCAAGGGATCAAATTGATACTTTCATATAGTTTGATCCTTTAAAGTAAATTAGGGGACCAATTTAGTTCTTATCTTGAAAACAAATTCAATGATTTAAGATTCATTTTGACCCAAAAATATTACATTCTAAGACATTTAATCTTATCTCAACTATATACAGGCAGCTTTAAAATTTTTTACCATCCCCTTCCAATTCCAAGCTACATCAAGAGTTTATCTTGTGTTTGAAAAACTTCTAATCATGAAAGCTACTGTTATATGACTTGCTGGTGCTTCTATTAATGACACAAATGAAAGTATTTTTCTATAGATTTCTAATAAGAAAACACTTTTAATGTGGTCATAACAATAAAATTTAATAAATAATCAAAAGCTCAATGCAATATATGGCAAAAAAATGTTAATTCTAAGTTCCTCATTCAATAATTTGCGCTAGCACCAACTTTAAGAAAAATATCTGGGAAAAGACAAACAAGAGAAAACCAACCATACAGAAAATATATTAGAAAATGCTGTCAACCATGAAAATCATATCCAAAGAAATGCACGCTTAAGAAGCGGTGAATAAGGAAAAGCCAAATATGTAAAGAATGGACAACTATAATGAAATTAAACCTGGGCACTAATCTCAATGCATCCCTTTCGAAGGTTGCAAACAGGATGATTTCCACCATGATGACCAAATTTCATTTTAAATGTCTTGCCACCTAATGCTTGTCCCAGTAATTGGTGACCCATGCAAATTCCAAACACTGGAGCCTTACCAATTATGTCTTTAACTATTTCCACAGCATAAGGAACTGCTGCTGGGTCTCCTGGACCATTGCTAAATAGAACTCCATCAGGATTCAACTTTAATGTCTCTGAAGCAGGCCATTTTGATGGGACAACAGTTACTTTACATCCATATGAAGCCAAACGTCTTAGAATATTATGTTTAATCCCAAAATCATATGCAACAACCTGCAAAAGTAAACTAAAAGGCAATTGGACAATGAACTTTTAACTCTCAAAATATGCTATCAGTCATGAACGCCATAGTACTAACATGAAATTCTTCACGATGATCACTTCCTGTTTTGAACTCCCACTCCGAATCAGTTTTTTCTGACCATTTATATGGAGCTTCACATGAGATGCCACTGATCAAATCAACTCCTAAAATATAAATAGGTTTTAGCATTCTTGTCCTATAACAGTTGCAGGAAAACTGCCCAACTTGTTCTATTGTCTGAAAATCAATCAAGCATCAAGGACAAAGGTGAATTAAACAAAGGGAAGTCGTCAAAACATTTATGTAGGAAAACATGGATATCTTCCAACTTGCAAGATCTAAAAGCAAGACTAACAAGTACATGAATAAGCACTTAAACCTACCAACAATTTTCCATTTGTGGGCCATCTCTATCAATTCTTTATCTGTTGTAGATTCGTCTGTACTTAAGACACCTATAAGACTCCCATCTTCTCTAAGCCTGCGAGTAATTGCCCTAGTATCCACATCATCTGCTCCATTGACGAAACACAAGAATACTAAGTTGCTAAGTTACAGAGACAAACAATATTCTATTTTTCACTTACATATAGCCATGATGTTCTGTTTTTTCAAGTAATCACCAAGAGCTTCCCTGCACCTCCAATTTGAAGTGCTTCATAAAACATAATTCATGCAATAAATCAGACAACAAAATAATTTCATGTTGCATGATTAAAAATTAAACGAAAATAAAAGCTCACCACATGCTAATACTTCTAATAACCAAACCAGCAAGGAAACATTGATTTGACTCTTCATCATCTGCAGGGAAGTATGGCAAGCAATATATTTCTGAAAATGCTAAGCGAGCTGACTGAATCATAGGATATTAGATTAGAAAAAAAGTTAGCCCACCTAAATTAACACCAGTATTTCCAATATGAGGATTAGTCATCAAAACAAACTGCCCAGCATAGCTGGGGTCTGTCAAAATTTCCTGATACCTGGATAATAATATTTTCAGATTAGCTACCTCCAAATATTGAGGGCTATTAAAACTTGAAATATCCTAACAATTGCAGATTTAGGAATGCAATTTTAAAAGAGAACAGCATTTACTATTTAGTCAGTTTCCTCTTTATAGAAGGTGTAAGAAGGATCATGTTGGAATTAAAAAAAGTTATCTTTTATGTAAGATTACCGATTGTTAGTGTAGGAAAACATCAGTTTATTAAGTTCGTTATATTTGCCAAGTGGTGCAAATGCTCATTCCATTAAATATTGGATCTTAGATTCTGGTGCTTCTCATTTGATAGGTAACTGATGAATAATTTTATCACCTATCATGATGCCTCTTTCTATTTTGTGATTAATTTCTCTCCTTTTTTTGATTGGAGGAAAAGGATTAGATCATTCATCCTCATTGACTTAAGACTATATTTTATATATCTCACATGTAACCTTTTATCTATAAATTGTCTTACCAAATCTCACAATTGCTTATTTATTGTGAATAATCGGCATGTGAGCTATGTCCTACTTGTATTGACAGGGGATGTATTGACCAGGGGTGGAACTATTATTTGGTTAAATCCGCCGAAATCACGAAAAAACAACGAAAGAAGTTCGCACAAGAGGAGGCTCTGGAGATTGGATTTCGCCAAGTTGGTCGACTACTTGCGGTAGGAAATTTGTTTGCTTGGGGAGGGAAACGTCCGCCTATCGCTGTCGGGTCAGTTCGTGCATCGCAAGGGCCTCCGACATCAGGAGATCTAGGTTAGTTTTGATTTTTGAACACATTGCTTGATTGTTCTGTTTGTTATTTTTTGTTTGATTTTATGTTATTTTATTGGATTTTCATACCGAAATGATGTGTGCTTTGTGGTATTTCATATTTTCATGGAATCATCAATCATGGTGGCTCTTCATTTTTTTGCTATATCTATATTCTTCTTATTTCATTTCCATAAAGGCTGATCTGTTGCAGGCATTGCAGCCGCCATCCCCCATCCTGATAGTGATAAACTGATCTAATTTCCTTTCAATAAAAGAATAATTACTATTATTATTATTATTATTTTTGGTAGTTAGTTTGACAGAATTATGTTACTTTAGTATAAAAAACACAATTGGAGAATGAAACTTGAGACATGTAGCATTGTTGCCAATAAAATTTGGAGACATGTAGCATTGTTGCCATAAAAAAATGTCATTATGAATAATGTCATAGCTATAGCAACAGCTCTGTGGCATTGAGACATGTAGCATTGTTGCCAATAAAATTTGGAGCTCAGCATATATAATTTATGTAATTGAATCATCTTCTATCCAAACACTTAAACCATGAGGACTATATTTTTTGATGCTTCGATGAATTGACATAATGCAACTTGAAACGGTTAGAAAAAAATTCTAGTTTTGTGTTAGAAATGCTAGAAGAGATTCTCATGATAATAATTCTGGAATTGTTGATTTGCTATTTGATTTTACTAGCATTTCATTGTTTGTTATGATGTAAATATTTTGATTGACGGTTGCTCTTCTTTGATAATAAATTTCATTTTAGAGTTTAGGTAAATGGAACATTATTTAAAGAGGAAAGAGTGAATAGAAATTGATATTAACAATCTTTCAGCAGATTCAGGACTCTGACTTCCTATTTGGAGTTATGATGTAAATGATAGAGATAAGATTCGGAGATCATATATATTGAAGGGACCCCATCAACCGAGAAGTCATCAATTTCCCCAAACTTTATATGAAAATATTGCACGTATGTTCAATTCGAAATGGTTTGATGAATACTCTGATTGGTTAGAGTACAGTGTGTAGAAAGGCGCTGTTTTTTGTTTTTATTGTTATCTATTTAAACCTCAAGAGCAGATTATTAAAGGTAAAGGTGGTGGGGATTCATTTATAAGAGAAGGTTTCAAAAATTGGAAGAAGAAAGAAAAATTATTATGTCACGTTGGAGATCACAATAGTGTACATAATAAAGCTAGACAAAAATGTGAAGATTTGATGAAGAACCAAGAACACTGTTCTAGCTTTATGGTTAAGCAAAGATGATAAGAACAAAAAACAACATAGGATCATGTTGATTGCAGCCATTGATTGTGTTAGATTTTTGTTACGTCACGGATTATTATTTCGTGGGCATGATGAGTCTTTCAATTCAGATAATCGAGAAAATTATTTAGAGCTATTTGATTTTCTAGCTAATCATAATGAGGAAATTAAGACAGTGACATCAGCATATGCTAGCTCAAATCTGAAGTTAACTTCACCAATAGTCAAGAAAGAAATATGTTTTACTGCATCAGCTCAAACTTTAACATATATAATGAAAGATATTAGTAACTCATACTTCTCACATATAGTTGATGAATCCAGCGATATTTCTACGAAAGAACAAGTTGTTATTGCAGTGAGATATGTGGATAAATTGGGCCAAGTGATTGAAAGATTTATAGGCATCAAACATATCACATCCACTAATGCAGTTAAACTGAAGGCAGCAATTGAAGACATTCTAGTCAAACACTCGTTGAGTATACAAAGGATACGTGGTCAAAGTTATGATGGAGCATCCAATATGCGAGGGGATTTTCATGGTTTAAAGGCCCTTATTCTAAATGATAATCCTCAAGCATTTTATGTTCACTGTTTCGCTCATCAACTTCAATTATGTTTGGTAGCAGTGACAAAAAATCATTGGCAAGTAAAATGTCTTTTTGAGTTCACTTCTAGAATAATTAATACTATTGAGATTTCTTGTAAGAGATCAGATGCTCTTAAAAGTATTCAGCATAAGAAAGTACTTCTTCATCTTAAAAATAGAAATATCATAAGTGGCAAAGGTTTGAATCAAGAGACAAATTTACAGAAATCTAGTGATACTCGTTGGAGTTCACATTTCCATTCTCTGATTAGTCTTATGCATATATATGCTTCTGTGATCGAGGTGCTAGAGATTGTTAAGGAAGAAGGGGTTCATGATCAGCAATCAGTTGAAGCGGGTGTTCTGATTGATATAATGGAGTATTTTGATTTTATTTTTACAATGCATTTGATGATTAATATATTGGGCATTACGAATGAGATATCACAATCATTGCAAAGAAAAAATCAAGACATTGAAAATGCGATGAAATTGGTTCAAATTTCTAAACAACGACTGCAACTTTTAAGGGAGAATGGATGGAATGCTTTACTAGATGAAGTGTTACGTTTTGTGGTGTTTTTGAAGTTGTTGTTCTAAACATGAATGAAACATACAAAATTCGTGGTCGATCAGTGCGAAGAGGTGAAGATAAAATAAATCTATATCATTATCGTGTTGATCTATTTTATACAGTAGTTGACATGCAACTTCAAGAGCTAAATAATCATTTTTTGAATCAAGTGCTGAGTTACTTCTGTGATTCTTTTTGTGCTTATGATGAGAAGAAATTAATATGTCTAGCAGAGTTATATCCAAGTGATTTTTTTATAATTGAGGTTGTTGCTCTTAAAAGTCAATTATCAACGTACATTATCGATATGTAGACCAGTGAAGAATTCTCCTCTCTAGGAAGCATTGCTGATCTTGCAAAGAAGATTGTTAAGTTCAAGAAGAATGGTGTGTATCCACTGGTTTACAGATTTATTACTTTAGCATTAACCTTACCAGTTGTTACTGCTACAGTGGAGAGAGCATTTTCAGCCATGAAAATTATCAAATATCGATTGCGTAGTAGGATGGGTGATGATTGGCTCAACGATTGTCTTGTGTCTTTTGTTGAAAAAGATGTATTTGATTTGATTCCCAATGAAAACGTTATCCAATATTATCAAAAAATGCAAAATAGATTAATAAAATTGTAATGATTTTCAATTTTCCTATCATAATGGAATACAAGATTTCACTTTGAATTATGTCCTCATTTTTTTTATATTAGTTTATTACTAAGAAAATTTTGCCATCATTTGCCCGGAAAATATCAACAAGTAAAAGGGTAAGGTTTAAGTCAAGCTCTCTAAGGCTACAAAGATGGAATTTATAGTTATTTTCAATGGATTCAAAGCTATGTTACATGATATAATTCAAAAGCTATATCACTTTCCGCTATGATCGATGATGTAATTCAAAAGTTGTCACCCTATATTATGATACATGGTGAGAATGATATTCAAATATGATGATTCTGCTTATAATATCAGATGTATGATTATTTTAATGATCGCGTTATAGTCTATGCAATAAAAAATGTTGCTATGCCAAATGCCATGATTATGCATTAGATTCTAGAATGAACAGATCACAACTAAGCCGGTTGTGATGACAGGAATAAAAGGGAAGAGCTAGCAGCAAGGAAAGCTGCAGCAATGATTATGTATAGGTCATATCCGAGGCCTATGCCCTCAAATAATAATAATAATAATAAAACAACAACAAAGTTAGCATACCCTGTCAAAGATGTATTAAACACCACTTCGCCAACTTGTGTTCCAGAAGCACCAAATGACTTGGCCATCCATACAGATCCATCTTCGAGCACAAGCCTAGCATCACTAGTTTTCCATGGCCTCTCCGTTGAAACTAAAAATTAGGCAAATACATTTAGGAACTAAAAATATACTGCTCAACGATTTTGCTCTCATAATCCAACACAAGCCACTCATCAGATTAAAACTTGAGATTATCATAGCTTAAGTAAAGTTAAAGATTAGAGAGTAAGAATGTGCTTTTCATAAATGAACTCACCACTATCATCGCATCCTGATAAGAATGTGCTTTGGCCTTTCATAGACTGCATGAAACCCAATCAGAAGAGATATAATAATTAGTGAATATGACAAAAAAAACTCACATAAACAACAAAAAGCAGCATCATGTAGATCTTACAATCAGCAAAAACGAAAGAGTACGATTCTTATCTGCATCATTACTAAATGCAAAGATCTAAAACACTAAAATGAACAAAATAAATCCAATCTGACAGCAAAAAAGGATTCAAGATATTTCTTTTCTTGGAAATGGACATTCATTACGATGAGTTCAAATGATGAAAAAGATCGATCGATCGATCGAGCTCGCCTACATATTTGAGCTAGAAGAGCAACTCATCGACGTTGCCTACTCCTGCGAAAAGGAGAAAATGTAGAACCACCTTATAAAAGTGCAGCGGCGAAGAATTCGGTGACGGCGACGTTGATATGTGTGAAGTTGAGTGCATAAGGAGGCGGAGGTGAACATGCGGCGACGAAAGCGTGAATCCAGTGAAGGAAGGGCGAAACCGGCGGAGGCGACGTGAAACCAACGAAGTCGGCGTGAAGTCAGCGTAGGAGGCGTGGACCCGGGCCATCATCAAATGTGACTGAAGGAACGGCGGCGGCGTTAGGGATTCGGAATGTAGTGGTACAAGCGGTGAAAAGCCCGAAAGACTAATCGGCTGTTTGGCAGCAAGTAGGTTTTCGGAGAAATTATTAGTGTGGAGTGGGACGCTCCAATTAAATCGTGATACAATGATTAAAGGTTGTATATATGAATTTTTAATATATACTTGGGTACACTTGGGTCATATCTGGTCAACATCTTATGTTGGGGACATAGATACACTTGGGTATATTTGGTCAACATCTTATTTTTAATACATTCTGCACTTGTACACAACGTGTATAAATTTCTCTTTTACAGACCCTATGTACAACTTGTACAATGGGTATGTATAAGCTTGTGTAATCCATGTGCACAATTTATACACTGGTGTGTGTAACATAACACATTCTAAAAAATATATATATTGAACATTTTTCATAGTATAGATGTACACCCCAAATATCACTTTTCATTGCAGATCCTTAATATTTAGAGCTATCTTCCACTCCGTGGCAGGGATATTTGGTAATGAAGTTGAGGACGCTTTAACTAAGTTGCACATATTTTAGTTTTTTTAGATCCCTCCATTTCAGTAGAAGACACCCATGATTTGCATGCTACTGTCAATTTGGGATGTGAGCAGGCACACCTTCAAGATCAAGGGCATGAGCTTCGATTTGCTATAGATGAAGTGACTTTAATTGCCAGATTTCTAAAAGGTGAAGCAATATGCTTGGAAAATGAGCCACTAATAAAATATTCTATGATTGACATTAAAAAATGGATGAAAAGCATCAACAGATTGAGCCTCCTTACCCTTATTATAAATAAGTTCATAATATTTATGTTGTACAATTTATTTTTCCCATAAATAACTACAAAATTTTAAGGAGGCTCATTAGGATTGTCAAGTAAATAGATGAGTGCTCAAGGTACAATTGCGCAAGGGCCATTAAGAGTTTCTTAGTTTCTCAGTTTGATGGGAAGATCAAGAAGTTTGTTGATGATATCCCACTAGCTTATATGAGTGGATTTGTACCTTTGTTGATGGTGAGTGGTCACATCATATATAGTTTCTTTAAGTATTACTTGTTTTAATGTTATGTCTTGAACATATACATATTTGATTTCTGCAGCACACATTCATTGTTGCCCCAATAATGGGTAACTCAAGATCATGTTTTCTTTGTTGGGATAAGAAAATTTTATATACTACCATTCAAGTCTTTGAATTATTTAATCAACTCAAGGGTGCCCAAGTATACTTTCTCCCCATTACATAATAGGATATGTAATTTAATAAACTCAAGTAGTCATGCTTCAACTAACAATGGGCTCACTTATGTGCAGATTTTTGATTTTTCATAATCCCACAACTTATCTCGTCTTTCTTGACCTAAATCCCTCATTCTACACAGTAAGTCCCATCTCCCATTGAGATATTTTCCAGCCCAACCTCCACTTATGCCGATGCTAGCATCTTTTAGCAACTCACTCAAATACACATTAAAATGAGTACATTATTTAATACTCTTATAAATGATATGGGAAAACTTGGCATGGAGCTTGGCATAAGGGTTAGGCAGCTTGAAATGAAAGTTGCCCATATTGAAGAGAAAGTTGCACATATTGAGGGTTGGGTGGCAAAGTTATACACAAAGAGTGAAGAATTAAGTGTTTTTGAAAATAGTCATCGTATAATATAAGAGCAGGTAACGTCCTAAGAATCCAATCTTGTTGACATCACTCAGGATGAGGTACCGATCCAAAAATCCACTATTGTGGACAATACTCAGGGTGAACAACAAGTTGAGGAGTAACCCCAAGAATCCACTACTGTCAATAATACTCAGGGTGAATAACAATTTGAGGAAAAATCCCAAGAATCCATTGTTGTTGATAATACTCAAGGTAAACAAGTTGAGGAACAATCCCAAGAATCATTTGTTGTTAACAATACTCAGGGTAAATACCAAGTTAAGGTGCAACCCAAAGAATCCACTGTTGTCGACAACACTTAAAGTGAGGTACAAGTTGAGGTATTGGCCCAAGAATCCACTACTTTTGTTAATACTCAGGGCCTCAACAAGTTCATGTACCAACAAAGTTTACTAGAGAGGAACACTTGGGTGTATTCTATATAACAATACTGGGTACTATAGTTGTTTATGTGAAGAGAAGGTGCTTCAGAGTGAAGAAGGCCATTAAATCATAATTCATAGTAGGTGAAAAGAAGGGAAAAAGGAAGAAAATTGAGGGAGATGAGCCACATGCAAAAGAATATGAATCTCAAGAAATCATCCTGGTGGATAAGTTACCTGAAGTTGCTATTCTAGCAAGCATAACAACTCAACTTAAGCATATGAGATTGATCAAAGAGGCTGACAAGAAGAAAAAAAAAGCAAGGCAAATCAAGCAGAGGAGCTACCTACAAACAACTTAAATATGAAGAAAATATCAAGGTAGAATCATTACCCGAAGTTGTTGTTATTTCAAGCACAATTATTGAGCTTAAGCCCATGAAGTTGATCAAAGGGGCTGATATGAAGAGAAAAAGGAAGGAAAATTAGGGAAAGGAGCCACCTGCAAAGAAACACAAATATGAAAAAAATCATCCAAGTAAAATTAGTACGTTATGTGGTTGCCCCTGCAAGCACAACGATGAAGTTTACAGGCAGGGAGTTGATTGTTGAGGAAATGAGTAATTGTATGGATACGAGGAAATGAGTAATTTTATGGATACTTATTTTATTTGAACACTTTATACAACCAGTACATAGCAAGTTATCAATAATTAGCATTAGACTCTTCTGGTAGGGAGGCCTCAAAAAAAGTTTGGCATTTCTTTGATTCGCTCCTCGACCATATGCACATGGTTATCCTGAGTAATATAGTGAGTGATACAAAATTTGCTTTAAAAATTTTAAACAATTAAACTGTCTTATTAATATGATTTTGTTATTTCCTTTAGATAAAGCACCTATATAAGGAAACACTTGGATCTTTTGATGATGACATACGAGAATGACATATTATGAATGTGATTGATGTGCCAACCCAAAAAATAGTTTGTATTGTGGCATGTTCACGTGCAAATATATGAAAGCTGTTATTAAGGATGAGCATGTCAAATGGGTTAACCATAAAGATTGGTCTGAGAAAATAGAAAAAATTAGGATCGAACTAGTATACGCCTTTTTATGTAAAAATATAAAATAATAATCTACATTGTTTATATAATTGTACACAATATATGTTAGGGGTGTAAGTGAGTCAAGCCGGCTTGTGAGCTAGCTAAAACTTGGCTTGTTAACGAGCTCGCGAGTCGAGCTTGTCCAGCTTTGAGTTTGGGCTCGAGCATGTAATCGAGCTCATATATTATATAAGCTCAAGTTCTAGCTCAGCTTGACTCAACTCAAAAACTTATCGAGCTACTTGATTTAGAATTATTAAAATTAAATAGTATCTTATATTGTATGAATAAAAGAAAAAAAATCTTTGCCACCCTAACTTCATTCACAAAGACTAAAAGCATGATTTCCATTGCAAATGGATGGGCCAAAGAATTAACTCTAAAACATTTGCTCTTATGTTTAGAAAAGCATATGATGTGTGGAAGCAGAGGGGGACTACTAATCTGCTAGGTTTTATAGCAGTGAAGGTGTTTATTGATTTTGGCAAGGTTATAACAGGGGCTAGGGAGAAACTAGGGGTTTGGGGAAGGAGGTTTCTTTCCTTAATAGGAAGAGAAACTTTGATTAGAACCTCTTTCCTCACAATCCTTATGTATCTTATGACTCACTCATTAGTTCCCAAAGGTGTGCTAGCTGAAATTTCTAGGCTTGCTAGAAAGTTTCTGTGGCAGAAGGATAGTGAGAAGGATGGTTGCCATTATGTTCCCTGGCATAAGATATGCAGACTTATGAAGCTCGGGGGATTGGGCTTCCATGATCCTGTTGAATGGAGAGGCCCTTTGAGAGCTAGACTAACATGGGGATTCGTGTGTTGTCCAGAAAATCTTCTACATAGAATTGTTAAATCAAAATATGGGACTGATGTTTGGAGTGGACAGAAAGTGTGGGATACTTCTAAAACTTGGAAGATTCTAGTGGATGGTGGCAAGGGGATTAATACAATGAATGATGTCTGGTTTCAAAACAAAGTCTTAGCTAAGTGGCCTACATTTCTTAATGTGGAGAAAGTTGCGGACATAATGTTGGGGGAATTTATTAATGAAGACCAAAAGTGGAAGGAAGAAGAGATGGAAAATAAAAGCATATTGGTATTAAGCCATGTAAGTGGAGCAGGACCCGTAGTGCATCTGAGAAGCATAAGAATGAAAACCTATCCTAACCAAGAACCACTGTGAACAGGCTAAAAGCTTGAATAGACATAATGAGTATAGCACCATAACCAGAAGGAACTTGCAGCCAACCTTAATAGGAGTTTCTCATATGAAGCTCACAATGGCAATATTTTTTTCACTATCCTGTGAAATAACTTCAATATAGCTTCCACAATAATTGTGCCAACTGATGAAAAATATTGTTCTAAGTTCGAGTTTCTAAAAACACAGAAGGAAGAGCTATGAAATTCAACATATACTAGGAAAATCAAAATTTAAAAAGTAAGAAATGCTCAATCATTCTTATCTCAGATTAAATCCTACCCAACTTTTTGAGCCGTTCCTTTCCACATTCTTTGCTTCTTATATGAAAAGAGGCCATTTTTGCTCGCCCATGTCATAGGAAACTATATTTCTTTTTAGTGGAGTAATAAATTGAGCGCCATGAAATTCAACAGCCCTCAAGAAATTTAGTGGTGCAAAATCCATCAAGTAGACCTTCTGGAAGACATCGAAATAACCATCATAGTGAGATTAGCAGCCTTTCTTTCCCTCTCATACTTCTTTAACAAAGAAAGTTGCATCAAGAGGAGAAAAAAAATTACAAAAATTGGTTTAGCACATCAACCAAAGAGCAGACATGCTTTCGTTTGAGCTATAAAAAAGTTACAAATTCCAATCACAGATGATACCCAAGAACATGCACAAAACTACTATATGGCAGGAATCGAAGTCATGCATAGCACAAATTTAATTAACAGTGACTAAATCCATTAAAGTAAACTCACTCATAGATGCCATATTGATTTTGTAATTGGATGCCAAATGGAACCTAGCAAAGTTACCACACTAATGACAATTTGCTGATACATGGCTGTCCTATTATACTAAACAAAGGCTATCAACTGATTCGATGTATGATGAATACCTCTCCTATGTTAGCCCCTACTCGGAGGCCTTCATCAATGACTTCTGATAAGGCAGCTGCATCACCAAACCCTAAATCAGTAACTTTTAGTGGCATCTGGAAATGTTCTGCCATTGATGTTGTACCATATCCGAATAAAGATGATATTATGTGCACAAATTCATCAAGAAAACTTGATTGAGGGTGAGATTTATAATCATAATCCAAAGCATAATTTACTTCCTCCACAAAGGCATCCATGGTCATTGATTTATGAGTTAAAGATTCTTCTGGAGTCCTTGTCCAAACGATATTGCTGAACTTGTCACCAATAGGTAAAAGTGCAATAGGACTAGAAGGTAGAAACCTTTGTCAAGCACAGTGGTTTTCAACAGAGTGCTCAGCTGTACAAATGACCGCATTCTACGGATAGTTCCAACTTGTTGTCTTTAGTCCAGCCATCTCCCTGACATGTGGCTTGGCGCCATTAGCTCCAACCTGCAATGATTAAACATTACATGAGTTTCTAAAAAGAAGGGCACATGTGAGAAAATGTAGTTCCAGTCCACCTCACATTTATGAAGGGATATATCATTCATCAATGAGATATTCAGGATTTAGGTATTAATGAAACAGGAATAGGAAACTTAACTCCATGAAAAGTTCAATCAAATTAGAATATACACTTACTACTAATTTTGCATAGAGGCTCTTCCCATTACTCAGGCATAGCTTTACCGAAGAACCACTTTGTATTGGTTCTGTAGTATTACCAGATGATGCAACTTTTGATGTAATTATGGATCTAAATTGTGATGGAAATTTTAATGAGGCCAATCTAGCATTGTGTATTGCATATTGGAAGTTCATATTCTCCTAATCACAGTTCCCATGTAATAAGAGAAGTTGGTAAAAATAAGGAATAATCACGTAACGATGGATGTTTCTCAACAACAAGGCTAGCATTAAACTATATGAATTTTGTAGAGCATGAAAAGATTATTCAAAAACTTAAAAGTTTGTTAAATGTGAATCATTTATATAAATGAAAGAACAAGAAAGAAATTGATAGTTTCTTTTGGTTAGAAAGAGGGGAAAATGTTATTAATGCCAGTCTTATAAGTAGAAAAGCTATTTCTGATTTTCCTATCTAAAAGCAGGAAGGCAAAAAATATTATTGATTAGACCCTCCTCCCATGACACAGTATGGCCATCATGCTAATCACGCCTAAAATGTCATACCAAGTTTATAAGTCATAATAGCAAGATACCACCAGATTTTTCCTCCCATTTTAACCATTTTTTTAAACAGCCTAAGCATTTAAAAAATGTGTCGCATATTTTCTTAGATTTTTCAATTTCAGTTTCTTTTCATTTCTTATTAGAAGAAGAGTTTGAAGCAACGATTAGATTGCTTCCATTATGATCTGATGGCCATAAATTTGATTCAAGAAAATAACCTTTCTCAAACGTAAGACGAAAACTACAGATATCAAGCTCTTCCATATTAACCATTTGTGAGGCGTCATGCACTAGGCAAGCCTTATTTATTTTCATTTGATATCATCAAATAATTTCTCATTAATTAGCAAAAATAAGAGCTTTTTTTATTCAAGCATTTGTTGGAAGCAATCAAGGTCCTTGTTCAATGCCATTATTCCATCTTCCTGGAAATGTCGATCCACTTCACTATCACTTTCAGATCTGGGTCCACCGATAGTAGAAGATTTCTCCATAAATGCTATTCTATCTACCACTTGTGAGATCAAATGCACAATATCTTGAAGTTCTTTAGACCTATTTCCTTCATTCATCCCTGTTTCTGTATCCGTCCTGGATGACTGACTAGTCATTCCTTATGACAACTCTTCAGACATAATTATCTGTATGCATATAGATAATTCATAATAAACATGATCATTTTAAAGCATTAAATAGGTCTCATATGCAGGTATGTTAATTATCTTAAATGAATGCATGCATGTATAGTTCTATTTAACCTTGATTCAACCTATAACACGTTATAAATTAAATTCATTATATCTCATCCTACTTCATCATATAAATCCAATCATGCTTCCATATTAGCTTTATTTGGCTCTCATACCAATTTATGTCACACCCCAGTTTGACCCACCTTCTAAAGGTTAATTTGGAGTACAATAGAGAAGAAAAATCTAAACTTGCTCCTTCTTATTAACACCCATTCCGAGTCACTACTTTCAGAATCAAGTGAGTAAAAAAAACTTATTTAGACTCTCCTAACCCGTTAACATATCAAACTCCATTCTTAATCAAAAGAAGCATATAATGTATTCCAATTAACATCAAATATAATTAAGGTAAATACAGATCTCTATTAAAACTTTTAAAATTTTTTTACATACCTAAAAGTCTGTACCACAATCATTTAGGTCTCTTTTTAGATCTCTTTGTACACCCAAAATAGATTTACACCAAAAAGAACGATCACCTCTTTTTCCAGCCTAGTGACCTATGAGCTCATTTCCCTTTCCTAAAATATAACAACTACTAACGAGCTATGTTCAATGAAATACACAAACAATATATAAAAATTAGTAATAACATGGTGAACAATTATGGAGGACACATGTGATTTCTATGCTGATTATAAGAAATATAATACATTTAGACAAGTCATATGATGACTATAAGATTTTGCACTCTTTTAATTTTTCAATTCAATGTTGGGTCCAGCTACCCAACTTTTAGAATTGAAACTACTCTCTCATTCAAGGTTAGGTCAAAATTTCTACTTTTAGAATTGAGAGTATAAGCTTACCTCGTTAGATCTTTTGCCTTTACTTGTGCATGCATATTCTCCATATATGCCTTATTTTATTTTCTCAATAGAAATCCTTTTTAACATCCATTTTAACCCTCATGACATATGCCATTCATAAGCATATTCATACATGTTCATATAAGAGTAACTAAAGAAAACTGAATAAATGCTATCATATTATCATAAACATAGTAGATATGAATTGCAATGAAATAAAGCTTTACTAATTCTTATAGCATAGTTTGGGTACCTCACATCATTTTCTAGAATAGGCGGATAAGCTGGTTCACCTAAAATATTCCGATTTCTTTTCCTTTGATATACAGCCTAAAACATAACTTTCTTCATTTCAATAATTGCATTCAGATAAACAATTCAAATAAAATATACAATATAAAAAATCTTACAAAGTTTACCTCAATCAAGTTCCTTTTTATTCAATCTAAATTATGTTCTTTCATATAGTTCTTTTCCTCACTTCCTCTCCTTTTCTTTTTCTGATGTTCACTTTATTCCTCTTTTACATTAGCCATAGCTGCTTTATACTTATAGTTTTATCAAGCATCAACCAAAAACAACAGTAACCTTGATACTATCTTTTATTCCATTTTAGAACAACAAAATATGTTTATTTCCTTATCTTATTTTATAGCACTACAACCTGTCTTATCTACAACTTATCTATATCTTACCTTATCAATATCTTACCCAGAAGGTTGCTAAATTCTTCTTCTGTGCAGCTGAAAGCTTCCCTTACAGCAGCTACAACAGCCCAAAATATGGTGAATGCTTCTCCTGCAGCAGCCACAACATCACAGCCGCAACATATGGCTGAACGCTTCTCCTACAACAGCCTACAACAACAATACAACAGTCCAACATCAATTTACAACATTCCTTTAGCTATTTCTGCTTCACTGATTTCTGAATTAAGTATTTAGCAATATAATCTTACTTAAAGTTTTGCAAACAATAGTTTATTTCAACCGAAAGACAAGTCTCACCACTACTACTATCACAACTCCCTAAATTTTCTTACATTGTTTTGTTGAAATTTCCTCCATCGTGGCCTGCTTTAGTTCGACCTAGTTGCTTTCTTTCCTTCAGGTCACGTTACACACACACAGCCAAGAATTCAGTTGTGAAGGAGTAAGGAGGAGAGGCTTAAGTCATTGCATTAGTAAGCTAGGCATTCCACAAAGTATTTAAAATATTATATTCCTAATTCAACTAAGATTTCCCAAAACACTCAGCCACATGATCTTATTAGTCCATTGCATGCATGGCTTAGTGGAAATGCTACAATAATAATAATAATAATAATATATATATATATATATATATATATAATATATATTGACATAATAATTAACTAACTCATTTAACATATATAATAATTGTTATTTAAATCTTTTACAGGTAAAACTAAATAATTATATAAGTAATTAACTTAGACAATTAGGGCACTAATCACATATAATTCTATATGCCACAATGCTCAATATTAAAAGTTAAATTTAATGAAAATAAATGAATATTTATAGAAAGTCTATACTTACATTTATTTTGAATATTTTGGGTATTATAGTGCTAGTGATACTTGAAGAGTTTATGATTCAAAATCTTATAGGTTCATACAACCTGGTTTATTACTAGCTAAAAATCCCGAATGATTTTAATCTCTTTAATCTCCATCAGGATTGGAAGTTCTAGGCTAGTTATCAGAGCTTCATACTCTGCCTCATTGTTCGTGCAAGGCTCTAATAAATGGTAGGAAAAATACAACATTTTATGCTCTGGTGATATGAAAATCAGGCAAATTTCAACTTTTTTTTGGATTATAGATTTCTGGAGAACAATGGTAACAAGGCAAGGTGCATTGAAATGGTGGTTTGGGATAACCATGGAAACTTAATATTGGTGGCTGGATGGAGTATTATTCATTGGGGCAGCTTGCAGGTAGAATTTCTTGCTATGAAATACATTGGGAGAATACTAGAAAGGTTGATGTTTGGAATGCAATTATCCTAAACCCTAATACTATTGAATTGAACAACTTTACCCAATTGATTTGACCGCTTTCCTGAGCTCTATCTTTCCACCTAGCATCCTTGCATAATTTTTGCATATATATAATAATACTTTCATTGTCCCCCTCAATAAAAACTCCTATTCCAAACATCCACCTTTGCCAAGGAATTCTTGATAGCTACAAACTATTTCTCTATGTTTAATCAAAGGGGGCCAATGATCAATAACATTTTCCTTTCTACCCCATTTCAACTTAAAAAAATCAGTGAAAATTTTTGCAATTACCTCACGGTCTTGTGTATTATCTCCCCAAGAAATTTTTAAATCTTGTATCTTATTTATTCTCCTGCGAGCTGAAGCAACTGTATGGAAGATATGAGTGTTTCCATCTCCTTACTCCATCCACCTTATTTTAGCTCTTTGTCTTCAATAGCACATCAATCTGGCCCAGGTACCATTTAGTTTATGCACTTTATCTCTCAATTCTATCGCTTGATTTCTAATAGAGCCCCACCTTCACATTCCAAGTTTTGTAAAACAACAATATCTCTTTCAAGATCCTCTTTATCCTTGCCAATTTACCTGAATTTGTTTTTGCTCTAAATAAAAGAGCTTTGAGTGTCCTCTTACACCTTTTCTTCAATTTCAAGTGTATACAACCATTGTACACGCTATGTATAAGAATTATACACACTATGTATAAGTTTATATACGCTATATACATGCATTATACAAACTAAGTATAAGTTTGTACATGCTATATACAAGCATTATACACACTATGTACAAGTTAATACAAGCATTGTATACGCTATGTACAAGTATTATACACACAATATATAAGTTTATATATGCTATGTAAGAGCATTATACACAATATGTATAAGTTTATACATGTTATATACAAGTATTATACATAATTTGTACAAGTTTATACATGTTATGTATAAACATTATACATGCTATGTACAAGTTTATAAACACTATGTACAAGCATTATACAAACTATGTATAAGTTTAAACAAACAATGTACACACTATGTACAAGGATTGTATATGTTATGCACAATTATTATATTCACTATATACAAGTTTATTCACGCTATTTACAAGCATTATACACACTATGTAAAAATTTATACATGCTATTTAAAAGCATTATATACACTATGTACAAGTTTATACGTACATGCTTTGTATAAGAATTATACACACTATGTACAAGTTTACACAAGTATTATACATGATATATACAAGCATTGTACACGCTATGTATAAGCATTATATATAATATTACAAACATTATAAATGTTATGTATAAGAATTATGCACATTATGTAAAAGAAATATATACATTGCGTACAAGAATTATACACACTTTGTAATTTGTACACACTATGTATAAACATTATACACACTATATACAAGCATTTTACACGCTCTATACATGTATTATATACACTATATATAAGTTTATATATGCTATGTACAAGCATTATACACACTATATACAAGTTTATTCACGCTATGTACAAGCATTATGCACACTATGTATAAGTTTATACACGGTATGTACAAACATTATACACATTATATACAAGTTTAAACATGATATGTATAAGCATTATACACATAATGCATAAGTTTATATATGCTACGTATAAGCTTTATACACACTATGTATATAAGTTTATACACGCTATGTACAAGCATTATACACACTATGTATAAGTTTATACACGCTATGTACAAGTATTATACATACTATATACAAGTATAAACATGATATGTATAAGTATTACTTGCACAATGCATAAGTTTATACTTGTACGTATAAGCATTATACATATAATGCTTATACATAATGTGTATAATGCTTGTATATAGCATGTATAAATTTGTACATAGTGTGTATAAAGTTATATATATTTTAATATAATACTTGTACATAGCGTGTACAATTATTGTATAAACTTATACATTGTATGTATAATGCTTATACATAGTATGTATAAACTTAAATATAGTGTGTATAATGCTTGTACATAGTGTGTATAATATTTATACATAACATGTATAAACTTATACATAGTTTGTATAATGCTTATACATAGCATGTACAAATATGTATATAGTATGCATAAACTTGTACATAACGTGTATAAACTTGTAGATAGTGTGTATAATGCTTGTACATAGCATGTACAATTCTTATATATAAGCATGTATAATGCTTGTATAAACTTATATATAGTGTATAATACTTATATATAGCGTATAAAAACTTATACATAGTATGTATAATGCTTGTACGTAGTATGTACAAACTTGTATATTGTGTGTTTAATGCTTATATATAGTGAGTATAAACTTATACATACTATTTAAAATGCTTGTACAGAGTATATAAATACTTATACATAATGTACATAATGCTTGAACATAGTTTGTACAAAATTATAAATAGTGTGTATAATACTTATACATAACGTGTATAATGCTTGTACGTAGAATGGATAAACTTGTATATAGTGTGAATAATGCTTATACATATGTGTATAATTCTTATACAATGCTTGTATAAACTTATACATACTGTGTATAATACTCTTACATAGTGTGTATAATACTTGTACATAACATGTATAAACTTTTATATAGCGTGTATAATACTTGTATATAGCATGTATAAACTTGTATATAGTATGCATAAACTTGTATATAGTGTGCATAAATTTATAAATAGTGTGTATAAACTTATATATAGTGTGTATAAGTTTTTACAAACTATGTTAATGTTTATAACATAGTATGTATAATTCTTGTATATAACATGTATATACATAGAGTGTATAATGCTTATATAAACTATGTAAATAGCATGTATAAACTTGTACATAACATGTACAAACTTTTACACAAAGTGTACAAATTTGCTTACAATGTATTCTTATGTATAATTTTATACAAGCATTATACACGTTATTTATAAGTTTATACAAGCATTATACACGCATTGTATAAGTTTGTACATGCTATGTACAAGTTTATACACAGTATGTATACGTTTATACAAGAATTATAGATGCTATATACAAACTGTGTACAAGTTTATACAAGATATATATAAGAATTATACATGCTATGTACAAGCATTATACGTACTATATACAAGGTTATATATTCTATGTACAAGTATTATACACACTATATACTAGTTTATACATGCTATATACAAGCATTATATACACTATGTACAAGTATTATACACACTATATACAAATATTATACAGTATTTATAAGTTTATACACGCACTATGTACAAGTTTATACATGTTATATATAAGAAATTATACACACTATGTATTGTTAAGAGAGTTGCTATTAGCATATTTTACATTCTTGCAACTTGAATAGTTCTGATAATTTCAAATATTATTGTTTTATGTGTAGTTATCTCCTAACACTTTTTGGAAGATTTGTTTTTGCTCTTGTGTGTACTAACATTTCAGAAAAATTGAACTCCAAACTATGAAGACTTCAAATCAAATTCAGCATACAATCCTTTGCAAATTGAAGCTTTAAATTATTCTTTGAATTGAGAGGGAGTGATTGTAATTAAGTGAATAAAAACACACACACACATACACTTAAGGAGATCTTACAAAATTTGTACTGATCGTACGGGACGAACCTAGTTCATACGAAACGATCAGGTCAGTTATCTCCTCATAGGAGCAGTGAAACAAACAGGAGTTGGAGGAAATTTTTCTAAGTCCTGATCGTCCAGGACGAATTTATTTTTGTCCCAAGACGAGTTAGGCTCTGTAAAAATTTTGTTCAGAAGAAATCTATAATCGTGCCAAGATGACTTGGGCACTATAAAAATTTCGTCCCGACGAAATCCAAATCATTCCAGGACGAATTCTTCTCTATAAAAATTTCGTTCAGACGAAATTCATAATCATGCAAGGACGAGTTACTCTCTAGAAAAATTTCATCCTGACGAAGTCCTGCTCATCCCAAGATGATGTGAACCGACTTACCAAAGTTGGTTACGTCCTGCAGTTATTTGGGAACCGACATATGGTATAACTGATCGTACCGGACGAACCTAGTTCGTACGGGATGATGATCGTGTATGAACATAGTTCGTACCAATATACATAAGGATCATTTTCGACACTTTAAGTAAAATCATCCAGGATAATCTACGATCATATGGGACGATCCATTTTGTGTTGACTTGAATATTTGTAGTTTTGGACGATTTTTCTTGTCTCTCCTATATAAGGTCCAATTTTTACTACCACCAAATATCTTTTTGCTCATTGATCTTCGTGCCTATTGAAAGAAGAGTCAAGGAGAGATGTGAGAGTGCATTCAAAGGAGGATTCCTACCACTAGAGTGTGAAGGCTTCGTTTGGTGTTCAAAGGTAAGAATCTCTACTTGTGATTTAGGATTACTTCACTCTTTTCTTTCTTCATTCTAGACTTCTTGTGAGGAGATCTATCAAGGAGATCCGGTTCTCTGCCGACACTTGGAGAGTGTAAATAGCCGAAGGGTTCTCTGCCCACACTTGGAGAGTGTGAACAGCCGAAGGGTTCTCTGCCCACACTTGGAGAGTGTGAACAGCCGAAGGGTTCTCTACCCACACTAGGAGAGTGTGAAAAGACGGACGGTTCTCTACCAACACTGGGGATAGTATAAAAGGATGACAGTTCTCTGCCGCACCGGGAAGTGGTGGAAAGAGTGTTTGTAAAGGCTTCTCCGCCTTGCTGTGGGTGCAAAAGGAGAGACACTATTGGTATTAGTGCAACACTCGGAGGGTGCCTCCGGGGAGTGGATGTAGGTCTGGTTTTGGCCGAACCACTATAAATCTTATGTCTTTTATTTTTACAGTTTTTTAATTTTTGCTTTTTTTGTTCAAAAAATTGTGGTTGAAAAACTATTTCTAAAAATTTCATTAAAGTTTATTTTTGGTTCAATATACTCACAAGAGTGATAATTTTTTTTTAAATTACCAATTCACCCCCCCTCTTGGATAGCCTTGGGACATAAGCTTAGGTTTAACAACCTAATTCATAGTGAACGAGTTTCTACATGTATAAGTATTGTACATTATGAACAAGTTTATACACGCTGTATAAAAGTTTATAAAAGCATTATACATGCTATATATAAACTATGTACAATGCATTATATACACTATGTACATATTTATACATGTATAAACTTATACATAGCATGTACAAACTTTTACACAAAGTATAGAAACTTATTTACAGTGTATTAATATATATAATTTTATACAAGTATTATACATGCTATTTATAAGTTTATACAAGTATTATATACGCATTGTATAAGTTTGTACATGATATATACAAGTTTATACACAGTATGTATACGTTTATACAAGCATTATAGATGCTATGTATAAACGGTGTACAAGTTTATACATGTTATGTACAAGAATTATACACGCTACGAAAAAGTATTATACACACTATGTACAATAATTATACACGCTATTTATATGCATTATATACATTATATATAAGTTTATGCACATTATGCAAGCATTATATACGCTATGTACAAGCATTATACACGCTATATATAAGTTTATACATGCTATGTTCAAGCATTTTTCACACTATCTACAAGTTTATACACGCTATGTATAAGTTTGTACATACTATGCTTAAACATTATACATACTATGTACAAGTTTATAAACATTATGTATAAGCATTATATACACTATGTATAAGTTTATATATACTATGTACAAGCATTATACAAGTTTGTACTCACTATGTATATATTTATACACATTATGTACAAGTTTATACACTCTATATATAAGCATTATACACACTACGTACAAGTTTATACACATTATATACAATCATTATATACACTATATATAAGTTTATACAAGCATTATATATACTATATACAAGTTTATACACTATATGTACAAGTAAAATATACTATATCTAAAAGTATTATATACACGATGTGCAAGTTTATACATGCTATCTACAAGTATTGTACACATTATATATAAGTTTATATAAGTATTATATATGCTATGTACAAACTATGTACAAGTTTATTCACACTATGTACAAGTTCATATAAGAATTATACACGCTATGTATAAACTATGTACAATACATTATACAAACTATGTGTAAGTTTATACAAGCATTATACATACTTTATACAAGCTTTATACACACTATATAAAAGATTATACAAGCATTGTACATATAATATACAAGTATTATATATACTATGTACAAATTTATACATGTTTTGTATAAGCATTATACATATTATGTATAAATTTATATAAGCATTATACATGTTATATACAAATATTATACACACTATGTATAAGCATTGTACATGCTATATACAAGAATTATGAATACTATACATATATTTATACACGCTATGTACAAGTATTATATATACTATGTATAAGTTTATATAAGAATTTTACACGTTATGTACAAGAATTATATATGATATGTACAAGCATTATTCACACTATGTTTAAGCATTATACATACTATGTATAAGTTTATACACAGTATGTAAAATCATTATACATATAATATATAAGTTTATACTCACTATGTACAAGCATTATACACACTATGCACAAATTTATGCAAGCAATATACAAGCATTATATATATACTATGTATAAGTTTATACAAGCATTATACATGTTATGTATAAGTTTATATAAGCATTATACATGTTATATACAAGTTTATACATACTATATACAATCATTATACATACTATGTACAAGTTTATATAAGAATTATACACGTTATGTATATAATTATACAAGTATTATACACACATTGTATAAGTTTATACACGCAGTGTACAAGCATTATAGATAATATATATAAGTTTATACAAGTATTATACATGCTATACATAAAAGGTGTACAAGTTTTTATCCGTTATATACAAGCAATATACACACTATGTACAAGCATTATACAAACTATGTATAAATATTATACATACTATGTATAAATTTATACATGCAATGTATAGCTATATACAAGCATTATACACGCTATGTATAAGTATTATATACACTATATACAAGTTTATATAGGCTATGTATAAGTATTATATATGCTATGCACAAGCATTATACACACTATATACATGCTTATACAAGCATTATATATGCTACACATAAGTATTATACATAATATGTATAAGTTTATACAAGCTATGTACAAGCATTACACATACTATGTATACATTTATACATGCTATGTACAAGCTTTATATATATTATGTACAAGTCTACACACATTATGTATAAGCATTATATACACTATGTACAAGTTTATACATGATATATACAAGGATTATACACACTATATATAAGTATTATACACGTTATATACAAGCATTATACACATTATCTATAAAAAAATACACATTGTATACAAATATTATATATGTAATGTATAAGTTTATACACGCTCTATATAAGTTTATCCATGCTATGAATAAGTATTATACACACTATATACAAGTTTATATACGCTATGTATAAGCATTATATAAGCTATATACACGCAATGTACAAGTTTGTAAATGCTATGTACAAGTATTGTATACAGTATGTATAAGTTTATATAAGCTACATGCAAGCATTATATACACTCTATATAATTTTATACAAGTATTGTACGCACTAGTACAATCATTATATACGTTATGTACAAGTATTATACATACTATGTATAAGTTTATATGCACTATATACATGTATTATGTACTATTTATAAGTTTATACAAGCATTATACATATTATATACAAGTTTGTAGAAGCATGATACATGCTATGTACAAGTTTATATACGCTATGTATAAGTATTATACATAATATGTACAAGTTTATACATGCTACATATTAGCATTATACACACTATATATAAATTTATATAAGCATTGTATACTTCATTCAATGCTATTTTTAAGTATTATACCTACGATATATATAAGTTTATATAAGTATTATACACACCATATATAAGTTTATACATACTATGTATAAATTTATACACTTTATGTATAAACATTATACATATAATGTACCAGCATTATACATACTATATATAAGAATTATATATATTATTTATAAGTTTATACATGCTATGTATAAACATTATTCATGTTATATACAAGTATTATATACACTATGTATAAGTTTATACAAGCTATGTACAAGTATTATACACACTATACATAAACATTATACATGCTATATACAAGCATTATATATACTATATACAAGTTTATACTTGCTATGTACAAGCATTATACATAATATATATAAGTTTATTCTTATTATATATAAGCATTATACACATATTATATACAAGCATTATACATGCTATATACAAGCGGTATACAAGCTATGTTCAAGCATTATACATATTATGAACAAGTTTATATATACTATGTATAAGTATTATACACACTATGTACAAGTTTATATAAGTATTATACACGATATATACAATTTTATATAAGTATTATACACATATTGTACAAGTTCGTACACGCTATGTATAAGCATTATACACACTATGTATAAGTTTATATATGCTATGTGCAAAAATTATACATGCTATTTATAAATATTATAAATGCTATGTACAAGCATTATACAAACTATATACAAGTTTATATAAGTATTATACACACTATATATTATTGCGAATATGATTTCAGTACATATAATTTTGATGATAGCATATATTTTTGTTAATTTTATTTTTTTATGACTGCCTTTCCTACGAATGTTTTAGGTCCATAAGATCAAATTGAAAATCAAACTAGCTCAAGATTGGATATATTTGGATTGAGTCAGCTTATAATATACGTCAAGTGTCTTTTACCTTTTCTTGTATCCATTGTAATAATGTGGGTCATAATACTAAGTAACCTTGCACACTCACACTTGAGGGAAAATTTTTGACTATTTTAAAGTTTTCTTATTTTGATAATATCATCCGGGATGATCCCAAATTATCCTAGATAATTAGTTAAAAATAAAAACCCTAATTAAGCCATCTTGGTTAAGGCAGGCACAATTAAGTAAATCATGCTGGACGATATTATCATCGTCCGGGATAATATGATCAAATCAGAAAGAATCAACCACCATAACCTTTTAGGCATATTTAATTTTTGGACATCATCCAGGATATCATCGCGGATGATGCACTATAATTAATTTGGTAATGAAGAAAAGCAATTGAGGTTTGATTACTCAATTATATTGTCCTAAACGATTACAGGATCATTCGGGATGATCAGTTAAACAAATATTAGTTCTTCCTAGATGACCTGAATGATTCTCTAGATGATATGTATTGATATGAACTATTCATCTGGGATAATCCAAAATTATCATGGATGGTCGATTATCTTTTCATCATCCAGACATCTATCAAGGGTGATGTTATGGCTGATATGTGATGTTTTATTCTAATCGTCCTGACCGATCATGAGATCAGCCTGGATGATCAATATATTTTTTCATTGTCCAGACATCCATCCAGGATTATGTTTTGGATAATATATGATGTTTTTACTAATCGACCCGGATGATCGTGAGATCATCTTGGATGATCAAGTTACTTTTTTTCGTCCATACATCCATTCAGGGAGATGGTTTGGATGATATTCAATGAATTAAACTAATCGTATAGGATGATATACTATCATCATGGACTATCTGAATAAAGGAACCTTCTAATCATCCAGACTCTCCTAAATTATCCTGGCTGATTGAGCTAATTTTGAACTGATCGTACATGATGAACGATTGATCATCCTTGATGATATTTGATGATTAGTTACAAATTTAAGAAAATTTGAAGCCTTTGTTTAAAATATCTTCTATTTTCTTAATAGGAGATCTTTTGTTGCTGTCCTGACCTGAGAGAGCCAAGAGGAGAGGGAGAGCAAGGGAGAGAGAGAGAGAGAGGATCTTGTGTAGGGGAGTTTTTGAGGGGTTTACAAAGGTTGCTCCAAGCAAGTATATGAATTATCTTCTCCGGTCATCATCCCTGGTTCCTTGGAGGTTTAAGAGAGGCCTACTTCAACAACTGATCGAGGTTCTTTGCCTATTTTAGGAGGAAGCAAAATGAGCTTAGTTCTCTGCATGCTCCAGGAGGAAGCAAAAAGAGTTGGGTTCTCTACCTCACCTGGGTCGGTGGAAAGGAGTTTTTATACAGACTTCTTAGCCTTACTGTGGGGGCAAAGGAGAGATATTGAGTTTAGTGCAATACCCGAAGGAGAGGCTCCAGGGAGTGGATGTCGATCAAGTTGATCGAACTACTATAAAATTTGGTGTATTCCTTCTTATTATTTTCCTCATTTAATTTCTGCACTTTAATTTTTGTGGTTATTATTTGGTTGTGTTTATGATTTTGTTTGGAGAAAATTTTGAATACCAATTCATCCCCTCTTAGTTAGCCTTGGGACTAGTTCATAAGGGCTTAACATCCCTGACAAACTTATAAGTGGTATCAGAGAAAAATTTGTAAAATCTAGTTTTAAAAACTTTTAAATTTTGATCATTGGCTAATCTTTATAATCATAATATTACGGAAGGGTATTCAATTACCCGACTACCTTTGTTTGACCACATTCCTTTTAATGTTTAGAAAACTTGCATGTCAATATTTTTACAATCGATTGACTGTTGCATGTTAATGCTTATTAAGGATGGATATTCACCACCTTGTGAAATTAATGGCATTAAAACTGAACTTCCTTTTACTGAATATACTTTTGATTCTAAGGAAGAATCACCAGCACCATAAGAAATGGAACAAAGGTAAGGGTAGCAAAAATTATTAAAGTTTTTTTGATGTTGTTTATTTTGAATGTAGGAAGTCTAAACATATCAAAGAAGATTGTACTACACTTAAGGATCACTCAAATAAAGAGAAGGGTGAGGAGAAACCTAAGTTCAAGAAGTATAAGGATAAAAAGCAGTTCTAAAAGGTATTCTGGGCGGATTCTGCTTCTGACTCCTCTGAGATTAAACTTGAAGAGGAGACTACAAACTTGTGCTTGATGGAAGGTGATCATCTTGGTCAGTTTGACCAAGAAGAGGTATGCAAACTAACCTATAATCAATTACTTAAAATTTTTGAACAAATTCATATATCATATATAAAACTTAAAAAATTGCATTCTAGCTTGAAATTGAAATTTTTAAATTTGCAAAAAGAGTATGAAGTGTTGTTTAAAGATTACTCTACAATTTATAACAATCACATGTCATTACTTGATGAATTGAATAAAAAATATTCTAAGTTGATCATTGAGTATGATTCATTGAAAGCTTCTCATACTGCACTTAAAAATGATTTTAAAATATATATTGATGAATCTGAGCATAGGGAGCACTATTTGAGAGTTGATAATATTGTTTTAAAAAGTGCAAACTTGAGTTTTAAAGCTAAATTAAAGAGCTTGAGAAAAATAGGACTCCACCCACATCTGAATAGTTTTTCAATGATAATCCAAAGGAAAATTTTTTGAAACTTAGGAAGAGATATTATAATCCGAACAAATTAGTAAATCCTTTTCCTAGAGTTAGATGTTTTTCATGTGGCATGCTTGGACACATCTCACATACTTACATTGTTCACCATAGTACATATTGGGTGTGGAGACCAAAATTACATGATTCACAGCATAACACATATGCATTATATTCTTCTTTTCATGAGAAGGGACCAAAACTTGTTTGGGTTTCTAAATATGATATTTGATGATTTTATAGGGTTACTCTCACAAAAGGCCTCATAAGAGCATATGGTACATGGATAGCAGATGCTTATGACACATGATTGGAGATGTCAACCAATTCATTTTACTGGAGGCTGGGGCTGGAGGCTGGAGGCAAGGTCACTATTGGAGACAACACCACCAGAAAAGTGGTTGGTATAGGTATAATCAGAAACTCTAAGAACCTTTTGATTGAAAATATTTTTCTTATAGATGGACTAAAAAACAACTAGCTAAGCATCAGTCAGCTGTGTGATAAGGGCTTCATCATAAAGTTTTTGGCAAATACATGCATTATTAGCTTGAATAACAATACTATTTTATAGGGAAAGCGGATCAACAATGTTTACATAATTAATTTAAAAAATATTGAATATGCTACTTCATTTTGATTAAACATTATTGCTGATGAGTCTTGGTTGTGACACAGAAGGTTATGCCATACTAATATGAAAACCCTTAGAAGAGTGACCCAAAAGGACCTAGTTAGAGGTGTCCCCAAGCTTAAGTTCACCAAAGACCACGTATGTGAGGCCTACCAACTAGGGAAGCATGTCCAATCCTCTTTTCACTCCATTAAGGACTATAACACATCTAGACTTTTAGAAGTCCTTCACATGGATTTGTTTGGACTCATTAGCACTACTAGCTTAGGGGGAAAAGTTTATGGATTAGTGATTATCGATGATTACTTGAGGTTTACTTGGATTAAATTTTTGTCACATAAGAGTGAGTCTTTTGGTGAGTTTAGATCCTTCTCCATTTGGATTCAGAAAAAGTTAGGTTAAGAGTTCTTGAGCATCCATACTGACCATGGGGGAGAGTTTGAAAATGAGAGATTTGGAGACTGTTGTGAGGATAAGGGGATTAGCCAAAACTTCTTAGCTCCTAGGACCCCTTAGCAGAACGAGGTAGCTGAAAGGAAGAACCAGACCTTAGTAGAAGCCGCTTGATCCGTGCTTGCTGAGTATTCACTTCTAAAATACTTTTGGGCTGAGGCTGCAAACACTACTTGTTATATGTTGAATAGGGTGAATGCCAGAGCCAAACTTGATAAGACACCTTATGATATCCTTAAGGGTAGAACACCCAATCTTTCCCACCTCCATGTCTTTGGTTGTAAGGTTTTCATTCTTAATAATGGGAAGTCACACTTAGAAAAATTTGACCCAAAATCTGATGAAGGAGTGTTTTTAGGATATTCAAGTGTGGGGAAATCCTTTAGGGTGTTTAATAAAAGGACATTGGTGGTGGAGGAGACTACTCATATATTATTCGATGAATCTGATCCTAAGAAGTCTAGAGTTTAGGAAGAAGATGAAGTTGGAGAGATTACCCAAGGAGTTGAAATTTTTGAGAAGAAAGGAGAGCCCCAAAACACTGAAGGAGTAGGTGAGATTACCCAAGAAGTAGAGAATGTAAATTTGGAGGAAAGGGTTGAATCTACACACACTTTGCTTTGAGATTAGAGATGTTCTTTGAGTCATCCTAAAATATTGATCTTAGGAGACCCTTCTGAAGGTGTTAGAACTAAGCATGCACTTAGGAAAGAAGTGAACCACTATGCCTTTATCTCAATGACTGAATCCACCAATATCAATCATGCCTTGTCTGATGAGTTTTAGATCTTGGCCACGTAAGAGGAATTAAACCAATTTATTAGGAATGATGTTTGGGAGCTTATAAAAATACTAAAGGGATAAAATATAGTTGGAACCAAATGTGTCTTTAAGAATAAGATGAATGATTATGGTGTGGTGGTTAGGAATAAAGCGAGATTGGTGGCTAAGGGGTACAACCAAATAGAAGGGATTGATTTTGAGGAGAGTTTTACCCTTGTTGCTAGATTGGAAGCCATTAGAGTGCTACTAGCCTTTGCCTTTTATAAGGGATTTAAGCTTTTCCAAATGGACGTCAAGAGTATCTTTTTAAATAAGATAATAAAAGAGGATATGTTTATATAGTAACCCCTAGGTTTTGAGAGTTCCCAATTTTTAAATTATGTTTTCAAATTTAAAAAGGTATTATATGGATTAAAATAGGCACCTAGAGCTTGGTATGAGAGGCTTAACACATTTTTACTAGAGAGGGAGTTTGTTAAGGGAAGCATAGACACCACCCTTTTTCTGAGAAAAGTAGGAGATGAGTTACTCATTATTCAGATCTATGTATATGATATACTTTTTGGATTTCTGATAAAAAAATTTGTGAGGATTTTTGAAAAATAATGAGTAAAGAGTTTGAGATGAATATGATTGGAGAGTTGTCATACTTTTTGGGGTTTAGCATAAGACTATTGGATGATGAAACCTTTCTAAATCAATCAAAGTACATTTAGGGTTTAGGGTCTATCTCAAATTAATAACTGGACTTTGCAATTGATATATTTTCTATCTTTCTACAGTAATCTATCTTATATATATAATGTTTGAAGTTTTTATACAACTTTAAAATTTTTAGTAATCTTATTGTTGTATTTATCATCTGAATTTGATTTTATTTTGTTGCTTATTCTTTCTTATATTAGAGAGTGAGTTTTGTTTCTGTAATATTTAAAAGATATGATCACAACTGAGAGTATTTAAGAGTTTTGAAAAGAGATCTAGCTTGTAAAAAATGGTAAGGGCATAAAATGAACCCCAAAAAGAAGAAAAACTAAAAAGATGAGCAACGACCGCAAAAAAAAATAAAGATACACAAGGTATATCAAAAATCAAAAGATGCACAATAAAGTGCGCCAATCAATTGATAAGAGACATAAAATAAGCTCACAGAAGGCAAGCTTGCTTCTCTTTCAAACTTTTAAATCTTAGAATAATTCATGTGTCGCTTGATATTTTTAAAAGCTTGATTTTGAATTTTGTGATTGTGATAAATTACTTTAGTATATTATTCTATAATATATTTTTCTGGAACTAAGTTTTGAAAAGATATATTTTTCTTATCAAATTGGTTTTTTTTGAATTAGGTCTTTTGTTTTTAAAAGATGATACGCCCTTATCAAATTAGGAAACGTTTCTATTACTTTTATTTTTCTACGACTACCTTGCCTGTTAACATTTGAGGCCCACAGATCAAATTGCAAATCGAACCAGCTCAAGTTTCAGTAGATTAGGACTGAGTCAGCTTGTAATGTACATCAAGTGGCTTTTACATTTTCTTGAGTCCATTATAATAATGTGGGTCTTGATGCTAAGTAACCTTGTACACACACACTTGAAGAATTTTTTTGACTATTTTAAAGTTTTTTTATTTTCGATCATATCACCTCGGACAATCCTAAATTATCCTTAATAATTAGTTAAAAATAGATATCCTAATTAGGACATCTTGGTTCAGGCAGCCGCAATTAAGCAAATCATCCTGGACAATATTATTATCGTCCGGGATGATATGATCAAATCAGGAAAAAACCAGCTGCCACAAACTTTTAGGCATATTTTATTTTTGGAAATTATTCAGGATATCATCCTGGATGATGCACTATAATTATGCCTAAATTAATTTGGTAATTAAGGAAAGTAATTAAGATTTAATTGCTCAATCATATCGTCCTGTATGATTGTAGGATTGCTTGGGACGATCAGTTAAACAAACCTTAGTTCTTCTTGGATGACTTGAATGATTCGATGATATGTATTGATATGAATTAATTGTCTGAGACAATCCAAAATCAGCCTGGATGATCGATTATCTTTTCATCATCCAGACATCCATCTAGGGTGGTATTCTCATAGATATGCAATTTTTTGTACTAATTGTCCCGGTCAATCATGAGATTGGCATGGATGATTAAGATATTTTTTCATCATACAGACATCCATCCAAGGTGATGTTCTAGATGATATGTGATGTTTTGTACTAATAGGCCCGGATGATCAAGTTACTTTTTCTATCATCATAACATCCATCCAGGGCGATGGTCTAGTTGATATTCAATGAATTAAACTAATTGTACATGACAATATACTCTCATTGTGGATGATCTGATAAAGGAACCTTTTAATCATCTAAACTCTCCCAAATCATCCTAGCTGATGAGCTAAATTTGAACTGATTATACAGGACGATCGGAAGATCGTCCTGGACGATATTTGATGATTTGTTGTAAATTAGGGCAAATTTGAAGCCCTTGTTTAAAAAATCTCTTATTTTCTCAAGAGGAGATCTTTTTGCTGATGTCCTGACCAAAGAAAGTCAAGAGGAGAGGGAGAGCAAGGGAGAGAGAGAGAGAGGATCTTGTGAGGGAGAGTTTATGAGGGGTTTCATAAAGTTTTCTCCAAGCAAGGATTCGAGTCATCTTATTCAGCCATCATCCCTTGTTCTTTGAAGGTTTAAGAGTGGTCTACTTCAGCAAATAATTGAGGTTCTCTACCTACTTCAGGAGGAAGCAAAAGAAGTTGGGTTCTCTGCCTAATTCAGGAGGAAGCAAAAAGAAATGGGTTCTAAGCATCATCGAGGTCGGTGGAAAGGACTTTTTGTATGAGCTTTTCTGTCTTGCTGTGGGGGCAAAAGGAGAGACATCTAGTTTAGTGAAATACCTTGAGGAGAGGCTCCAGGGAGTGTACGTAGGTCAAGTTGACCAAACCACTATAAAATATGGTGTGTTCTTCTTATTTTTTTCTGCATTTAATTTCCGCACTTTAATTTCTGTGGTAACTATTTAGTTGTGTTTGTGATTTGATTTGGAAAAATTTTAAATATCAATTCACCTCCCTCTTGGTTAGCCTTGGGACTAGTTCATAAAGGGCTTAAAATTCCTAACAAACTTATACATACAAGCATTATACATACTATATATAAGAATTATACATGCTATATACAAATTTTATATACTATATTTATATAAGTATTATATAAACTATGTACAAGTTTATATAAACATTATACAAGCTATGTGCAAGTTTGTACATATTATGTACAAGCATTGTACATGCTATGTATAAGCATTGTATACGCTATATATAAATATTATACACACTATGTATAAGTTTATATACACTATAAACTAGTTTGTACACACTATGTATAAGCATTATACTTACTATGTGCAAGTTTATACACGTTATATACAAGCATTATACATACTATGTACAAGTTAATACAAATATTATACACATTATGAATAAGTTTTTACAAGCATTATATATAGTATGTATAAGTTTATACATGTATTAAATATGCTATGTATAAACTGTGTACAAGTTTGTACATGTTATATACAATTAATAAGTTTATACACAGTATGTATAAGTTTATACACTCTATGTATAAACATTATATATACTATATATAAGTTTATACACGCTATGTACAAACATTATACATCATATGTATAATATTTATATACGCTATGTATAAGCATTATACACACTATGTATAAGTATTATACATAGTGAACTAATTTATATACAGTATGTATAAGTTTATACGCGCTATATAAAAGCATCATACATGTTATATATAAGTATTATACACATGATGTACAAGTTCATAGTTTGTATAATCCTTATACATAGTGTGTAAAAACTTATATACAGTCTGTATAATACTCGTACATAGCACGTGTATAATATTTGAATAAACTTATACATAGTGTGCATAATGCTTATAAAAAATGTCTATAATGCTTATACATAGAATGTATAAACTTGTATAAAATGTGTATAATGCTTGTATAAAATTATATATAGTGTGTAAAATATTTGTACATAAAATTTATTATGCTTATATAAACTTATACATAGTGTGTATAATGATTGTACATAGCAAGTACAGACTTGTACATAATTGTTATAATCATTATATATATTATTACAAACATATACATAGTGTGTATAATATTTGTACATATCATGTATAAACTTTTATATAGTGTGTATAAATTTATATATTACATGTATAAACTTGAACATAATGTGTATAATACTTATATATATCATGTACAAACTTATACATAGTATATAAAATGCTTGTACATAACATGTCCAAACTTATATAATTCATGTATAATGTTTGTACATAGTATTTATAAACTTATACAAAGTATGTATAATACTTATACATACCATATTCATAGTGTGTATAATGCTTATGTATAGCGTGTATAAACTTATACATAGTGTGTATAATTCTTATTTATAGTGTGTAAAATGCTTGTACATATCATATATATATATATATATATTTGTACATATCATATATAAACTTATACATAGTGTGTATAATACTTGTATATTATATGTTAAACTTGTACATAATGTGTATAAAACTTGTACATATTATTTATAATATTTACATAGTGTGTATAAACTTATATATAATATGTTTAATGCTTATACATAACGTGTATAAACTTGTACATAGTGTGTATATTATTTATAGATAGCATGTATAAACTTCTACATAGTATGCATAATACTTGTATAAACTTATACATAGTATGTATAATATTTTTATATAGTATATATAATGATTGTATATAGCATATATAATGCTTATATATAGCTTGTAGAAACTTATATATAGTGTATATAAACTTATTCAGAGTGTATAATACTTATCAATTATGTATAATGCTTTTACATAGCGTATATAAATATGTACATAGTGTGTATAATACTTGTATATAGCATTGAACGTAGTGTAGAATGCGTATATAAACTTATATATAATATGTATAACTCATATATACAATGTGTGCAATGCTCGTATATAACGTATACATAGTATGTATAATGCTTGACATAACGTGTATAATTTTACATAATATGTGTAATACTTATATATAGCATGTATAAACTTACACATAACATGAATTATATAAGTTTATACACGCTATATACAAGCATTTTACACACTATGTATAAGTTTATATATGCTATATACAAGTATTATACACACTATGTACAGGTTTATACACTTAATGTACAAGTTAATGCACACTATATACAATTTTATACATGCTACGTACAAGTATTATACACACTATATATATGCTTGTAAACATTATATATAAGCATTATAAAAATAATGTACAAGTTTGTACATGCTATGTACAAACATTATAAACACTATTTATAAGTTTTTACAAGTATTTTAGATGCTAGGTACAAGAATTATACACAAAATGTATAAGTTTATATAAGCATTATGCATACTATATAGAAGTTTATACACGCTATCTATAAAAAATATACATACTATATACAAGTTAATGCACACTATGTGCAAGCATTATACATATTATGTAAAAGTTTTTGCACACTATGTAAAAGCATTATAAATAATATGTACAAGTTTTATACATATTATGTATAAGTTTTACATACAATATACAAATATTATACACACTATTTATAAGTTTATACACGATATGTATAAGCATTTTACACACTATTAATAAGAATTATACACAAAATGTATAAGTTTATACATGCTATAAACAAGTCTTATACACACTATGTATATGGTATATATAAGTATTATACACACTATGTATAATTTTATACATGCTATATAAAAGTATTATATACACTACGTATAAGTTTATACAAGCATTATGCATACTTTATAGAAGTTTATACATGCTATTAATAAATAATACGCACACTATGTACAAGCATTATACATATTATATATAAATTTGTATACAGTATGTATAAGTATTATAAATACTATGTACAAGTTTTATGCACAGTATATATAAGTTTTACATGCAATATACAAGTATTATACACAATATGTACAAGTATTTTACACACTATAAATAAGAATTATACACTCTATGTATAAGTTTATACACGTAATATATAAACATTATAACCACTATGAACTTGGTATGTATAAGTGTTAAACACACTATATACAAGTTTATACATACTATTTATAATTATTTTACATGAATTATAAATGTTTATACATGCTATGTATAAGCATTTTATATTCTATGCACAAGTTTGTACATGCTATGTATAAATATTATACACACTATGTATCAGTTTATACATACAATGTATAAGTTTATACACACTATATACATGTTTATACAGGCTATGTTCAAGCATTATACATACTATATATAAGTTTATACAAGTATTAAAAATGCTATGTATAAACATTATACACACTATATACAAGTTTATACATTTTATGTATAAGTATTATACACACTATTTACAAGTATTATACACACTATGTATAATTTTATTCAAACATTATACATACGCTATGTAAAAGTATTATATAGACTACGTACAAGTTTATACATGCTATGTATAAGAATTATACAAATTATGAACAAATTTATGCACATTTTGTACAAGTTTATACATTATATATAAGAATTATACATACAATGTATAAGTTTATACATGCTATATACATAATTTTTAAACACTATGTACAAGTGTATACATGCTATGTATAAGACTTATACATACTATGCATAAGTTTATAAACGCTATATATATAATTTTTATAAACAATCTACAAGTTTATACAAATAGTGTACATGTTATGTATAAGGTTTTACATGCTATGTATAAACATTATACATATTATGTATAAGCATTATACACTATGTACAAATTATATACGAGCTTTGCACACACTATATATATAAATTATACACATTATATATATCTCTATATAAGCATTCTACACTATGTTTAATGCTATATACAAGTGTTATACACACTATGTGCATATTTATACATGCTATATACAAACATTATATATAATATTCATAAGTATTATACACTCTGAATAAGTTTATATACACTATGTACAAGTTTATAAAAGCTATATATAAATATTTTACATATAATATACAAGCATTATACACGCTATATAAAAGTATTATACATATTACATATAAGTTTATACAAGTATTATGCATACTATGTAGAAATTTTTACACGCTATCGATAAGTAATACACACTATGTATAAGTTTATATATGCAATATACAACCATTATATATATTATGTATAAGTTTGTACACATTATGTATAAGCATTATAAATACTATGTACAAGTTTTCTACACACTATGTACAAGTTTAACATGTAATATATAAGTATTATACACACTATGTACAAGTTTATACATGATATGTACAAGCATTTTACAAACTATAAATAGAAATTATACACACTATATTTAAGTTTATACACGCTATATATAAGTATTTTACACACTATGTACATGGCATGTATAAGTATTATACACATTATGTACAAGTTTATACATGCAATGAATAGTCATTATACATGAATTATACAAGTTTAAGCATGCTATGTACAAGCATTTTACATACTGTGTACAAGTTTATACATGCTATGTAAAGGTTTATACACACTATGTACAAGTTCATACATGTAATGTACAAGTTTATACACACTATATACAAGTATATACATGCTATGTTCAAGCATTATACACAATATGTATATGTTTATAAACACTATATATAAGCATCTTAAAAATAATATATAAGTTTGTACATGCTATATACAAGCATTATACATACTATGTATAAGTTGATACAAGTATTATAGATGCTATGTATAAGCATTATATCCACAATGTACAAGTTTATACAAATATTATACACATTATGTATAAGTTTATACATTCTATGTATAAGCATTATACACACTATTTACAAGCATTATACACACTATGTATAAATTTTTTCAAACATTATACACACACTATATACAAGCATTATATAGACTATGTACAAGTTTATACACGCTATATATAAGAATTATACAAACTATGAGCAAGTTTATGCTCATTATTTACAAGATATACAGGCTATGTATAAGAATTATAAACATCATGTATAAGTTTATACATGATATATTCATAATTTTTAGACACTATTAGCAAATTTATACATGTTATATATAAGGCTTATACATATTATGTATAAGTTTATAAATGCTATATACATAATTTTTATAAA